>NC_138769.1:389828544-390091044 GCF_965119305.1 Pelophylax lessonae | reverse complement strand
TGGGGGTATTGACCATAGGGACAGCCCCCGGTAGGTGTGTCTATACTAAGTTTTTGTGATTTCTAACAAAATCTTCTGGGCGGCGACTGTCAGAGGACGTAAGAGAAAATGGGATTTTTGACATAATGTAAAATGCATTTCTCTGATGTTCATTGATAGGCACAGCTCCAGATCTTCTTAACCATTGGGTTATATTGCCCCCTACAGGAGTAGGACACTAGGCAGGAGAAAAAGTCTGGCTACGCCTATAGGCAGTCCCAGGGGGTATACTCCCTCTTGCTAGGCAGTGTCAGGCAAATTACAACTCCACAGAAGGCTGGGTTCTGTGTCCATCAATGAACATCAAAAATCCAATTTTCTCTTTCGTTCATTGACAAACACGGTTCCTGATCTTTTTAACCATTAGGATGTCCCAAAGCAGTGTTAAACATGAGGTAAACAGGAGCTCAACCAAAACAACTGGAGCTCACCTGAAAAAAACAATACACCCTCAAAAAGGACCAGGTTCTCCAAAACAGCAGCCTCTAAATCTTGCGGCCAAAGGAAGCATCCGCAGATGCCAACACATCCACTTTGTAGAATATTGTGAAAGTGTGCACCTACGACAAGGTGGCCGCCTTGCAACCTGCGTCACTGACGCCTGATGAAAGAAGGCCCGGGAGGCACTGAGCGCCGTGTAGAGTGTGCCTTGACAGGGAAAAGAGGAACCTGACCCCTGATGGAATAGGCCTGACTCACCATTTGTCTGATCCATCTGGAAATGATCGCCCTTGGCAGCCTGCGGAAGAAAGGTACTTTTCTCCCCTGTGAGACCTTTAATGATGTCACATTCAGGATAGCTCCAAACAGGCAATCTCCTTGAAAGGCAAGATCAGTCAAGGCCATTTTAGAAATCTGGTCTGCAGACCAGCATTTGTGCAAAAAGACACGCCCAAGGCCACTGCTGAAAAAGAGAGCACAGTCACTAGGGAAGCAACATCCAAAGAGGCAATGCAGATAAACTGCAGATTGGGGAATACTGGCCTGAGTGCCAAACCAACCAGAGTGTACTTATTGCGGGCCACAGCCTCCGCCTTCCGGTCAGCCGGATCCTTAAAAGCCGAGGATTCTTAATCTAGAGTAATGGTTGCCTTTTTCAATCTGGGAACCGGAGGTTCCACCACCGGTGGAACAGTCCACTGTTTAACAAGAGACTCTTCATATGGGTAGCGCCTAGAAAATCGCTTTGGGACCTCAAGGGAACGCTTTGGTCGTCCCCACTCTTTAGCAACAATTTTGTCAAAATAGATGGGAAAACGAAACACAATTTGTTGCTCTGGATGGCTTGTGAGTTCCAAAGGGAACCTGTGCCCCTGTCGCAGCTGCAGCTGCCTCCTCCATCTTTAAGGTCTCACGCACAGATACAATCAGTGCTTCCTCTAGTGCCTTTTCGGGCGCGGTTGCAGACGTGGAGGAATCATCCTCACTATCAGAAGTTTCCGGGTGCAGAACCAGCAGGGTGACCCACGTCCATGGCGGCCAAATCAGATTCAGGATCTGATGAGACAGATGAGGCAGGGGGTGCTTTTTGCTAGCCTGTCCCCTGAAAGCCACCTCCACCTGGGACATAAAGGACTCCAGGACAGCCGTCAGTGCATGTATGGATGGTTGGGACCCAGTGGGCCCCGCAGTCTCAGAGAAGGGATCAGGTGGGGAGGTGTGCTCTAAAGACTCTATGAGTAACCAGGGGGACCCCAAAAA
Organism: Pelophylax lessonae; assembly: GCF_965119305.1. NCBI lineage: Eukaryota > Metazoa > Chordata > Amphibia > Anura > Ranidae > Pelophylax > Pelophylax lessonae. The sequence continues at coordinate 390,089,304 of NC_138769.1, read as the reverse complement.
AACTGTAAAACACTGCAAAGGGACAACCCCCACCGTGCTGGCAGCACCACCTGGTCGCCAGGCACAAAGCACCAAGCGATCCTCAGCAGAGAGGGAGAGAACCCAACCAGACTCACCACCCAGCAGAAACCGGTACCTGCAGCCACCAGGATAAACTGCACTCCACGTGCGGCGATCAGGAAGTGAAAAAATCCAGGAGTCAGCACCAGGGGATGCAGAGGGGCTCCCACCGCCGAAATTGGCGCCCACGGGGCTCCACTGTTATGGCCGCCGCTATTTTCAATGGCAAACCACCGCAAAATGGACGCCGCACTACACAAACATGGCCGTCGTGCATAGAAACACACAGGCTACAGCAAAATGTAAGCCCTGAATGGTACCACAAGGCTCCCAGGGACCCAGGAGGGAACCCTAGGCCTCAAGGACAGGCCCAGGCAGGATGGGAGGCCTTGGCAAGAGCCACCACCAGGTACAACCCACCCCCGAACAGCCAATCGTCGCACCCCCTCGGCTCCCTTTGCCTTTAATTTTGAAAAATTAAAGGGGGGTGCCTGACGAGAAGGAGGTGAACCCAGGGGTCGGACCGTCCCAAGGAGAGGCCTACGTCCACCCCAAAACCCTCTAGGGGGAGAGGGGGGACAGCTACTCACGATACAAGGAACCAAGCGGGCATCGCTCCAGACAGAACCCCTCTCCATGTAAATAGGGGGGCTATTTGCCAGGATGAAACGCTGCAACTTGGGCAGAGATCCGGTCGTATGCGACCTTGCAAAGCATTCAACTCGCAGGCCAGCCTCCGTCCTGTGTGGCTATGTCACGGCCGACCCAGCGTGGAGCTGGGGTCTGCGTGTGCTCACTGGCAAGACTAGGGTGACCACTAGATTATCCAGCCCGTCGCCCAGTCCGGCAGTTGATTGTAGATCTCACAAGAAAAAACCAGGAGAAAAAAAAAAAAAATTTGCCAGGACCAAAGATCCCAGCAAGGAACTAGGTCCTTACTCCTGACTAGGCAGAAAAAACTGAGTATTGATAGCAGGGAGAGGGATTATACCTCCCCAACTGCCCATAGGTGTAGCCCAGTAGGGGGCAGTATAAGCCAATGGTTATGAAGATCAGGAGCTGTGTCCGTCAATGAACGAAAGAGAAAGTCGATTTTTACATGCAGGAGCGAAGTGCCAGAAAGGGCTTGGGAAGGAGGTGGTTAAGAATTCTTTGAGGATAATCTACTAAAACTGGAGCAGGCAGAATCTGAAGATGCTATGCATGGTAACCAATCAACTTCTAGCTTCACCTTGTTCAAATAAGCTTTGAAAATTAAAACTATAAGTTGATAGGTTGCCACGCACAGCTGCTCCAGCCCTAGTCAATTCTCCTCTATGTATATACTGTAAGATAAAATGTGCAAAACGAATTGCTAACTTTTTTTGTTGCAGGAATAGTAAAAACAAAAGCTGTGTATCGGTCTTAGCAAATCTGAATGCTAATATCACTTCAGCTGACACATTTACAAACTTCTGTCATAAAAATCTAGTCGACAGAATATTAATAATATTAGGCAGAATATTACTAATCAAACAAGCAAAAGTTTTTCCAGCACACATATCAGCTAACCAGCATAAAAAGCCAAAATGGCACTATTAGAGCTGCGCGATTCTGAATAAAATCAGGTTTTTTTTGCTTATGTAGCACTGCCCCCTAGGGGACTGCTGAAAATTACACTTTCTGGATTCCCCTGGGTTACCCGTAGCAACAGTCTATGGAAACTTATAATTTTAAATGCTTGGCTCAGACAATGAACGGTCCAGGGAATGTTGTTTTGTAGTTTATTGTAAAACTGGGATAGGAGAAGGGATGAGTGGGATACTCCAACTGATAACTATTCACAATGTTGAGGACAACTGACTTAGGATGCGGCAAGGCCGCTGCTTCACCTTGCCACTGAAGTGAAGATACTTTAATACTTGAAGTGTTCCTGCTTGAATTATCTCTTCAGGGTTCTAACCTTGGCACCCCTTTCTCTCTTACTGTGTGTGCTGACACCCGTCCACTGGAGTGGTCCCCTTCCTGGGCAGACCCCCGGCAAGCTTCTCTGTACTCACGGACACTGTTTTTCCAGAGTCACTCTGCCTTTAACTCCACCAGTCAGCTTTCCTGGACCTCCGGATTCAGCCCCACACTCCTGGCTCACAAGGCCGACAGCCTGTGACCACCATCCACAGCAACAGAAGGAGAGACAGCCGTCACCCTCCTTCCGGGACCTGGCTTCCCGCCCAAAGACCCCCACCTCATGTGCCCTTGGCTTTAATACCCTATCCCAGGATGCACCTCTTACTGTGTCAACCCACTGGGACAGTTACAAAAGCCTGTGCCTCATTGGCCAGGTTTCCTCCAATGTCTAACGAACCTCCTCATTGGATACAGTGGGGACACTCTCTCAGCCCACATGAATTGCACATTGAGCACATAGAGCAGACCTAACTATTGATCATGCTCCCCTGATAGGCAGAGAGAGCAACTATGTTTTGCCTGCTACTCTCCTAATAAGGAGGCAGAGCAAAACTATTCTTCCTACCTAGCACCTGTCTAGGAGGGTGCTACACTTAGAATAAAGATCAGGATCCTGTCACGATTCTCGGTGTAACATCATCTTTTACATTATACAAAAACATTGGGCAAACTTTACTGTTTAGTTTTTTTCTAGTTCATTAAAGTGTTTTTTTTTTGCCAAAAAACTGTGTTTTAACCACTTCTGGACCAGGCCTTTTTCTGACACTTGTTGTTTACAAGTTAAAATCAGTTCTTTTTGCTAGAAAATTACTCAGAACCCCCAAACATGATATAGTTTTTTTTTTGGCAGAGACCCTAGAGGATAAAATGGAGATCGTTGCAATATTTTTTATCACATCGGATTTGCGCAGCTTTCTTTCAAGCGCAATTTTTTTTTTTAAAGAATACACTTTTTTTAATTAAAAAATAAGAAAACAGAAAAGTTAGCCCAATTTTTTTCTGTAATGTGAAAGATAATGTTATGCCGCGTAAATAAATACCTAAAATGTCATGCTTCAAAATTGCGCACGCTCATGGAATGCGACAAACATTGGTACTTAAAAATCCCCAGAGGCGACATTTAAAAATTTCTACAGGTTACCAGTTTAGAGTTACAGAGGGCACAAATTATTGCTCTTGCTCTAACGATCGTGGCGATACCTCACATGTGTGGTTTGAACACTGTTTACATATAAGGGCACGACTTGCGTATGCGTTCCCTTCTGCGTGCAAGCTAACGGGGACGGGCGATTTAATTTTTTTTTTTTCTCCTATTTACTTTATCTTTTATTTTTACACAGATTTTTTTTATTAAAAAAAATGTTTTGATCACTTTTATTCCTATTACAAGGAATGTAAACATCCCTTTTAATAGAAATAAGCAGGACAGGACCTCTTTTATGTAAGATCTGGGGTCAAAAAGACCTCAGATCTCACATTTACACTAAAAGAGAAAAAAAAAAGTCATTTTTTTCATGATGAAAAAAATTGGCTCTTAAAATCGGTTGCTAAGAAGCAACGTATGACGTCGCTCCAGTCCTCCAAAGCCATAGAGTCGAGTGAGGGCGACTAACTCGACTTCCTGCCTGAGAGGAGAGTATTTTCCTCACTACCGATGGGTCCGGTAAGCGGGGAAAATGACCGGGAAGCGGCGAGAAGGGGGGGGGGGGGCGCTCCCGCCGTCCATAAAGGTGATACCGCAGCAAATCCGCCTCTGGGACCACCCTTACATTAAAGCAGACCGCCCACAGTTTAAAAAAATACTGGTGTTATGGCAGCTATCTGTTGCCATAACCCCGGTAGTTAACGTCAAAATACCGACGTAAAACTGCGGTGTGTAAGTGGTTAAAGACAGTGTGACATAAAAGATTGCAAAGATTGCCATTTTGTTCTCTATGGTCTCTGCTAAAAAAAGTATATATAAATATACTGTATATATATATATATATATATATATATATATATATATTATGTTTGGGGGTTCTAAGTAATTTTCTAGAAAAAAAATTGGATTTTTGACTTAACCACTTCTGGACCGGAGGATTTACCCCCTTAATGACCAGGCAAATTTTTTTAACTTGGCACTTGACTTTAACTGACAATTGCACGGTCATGCTGTGCCCAAACAAAATTTTCATCCTTTTTTTCCCACAAACAAAGATTTCTTTTGGTGGTATTTGATCACCTCTTTTTATTTTTTGCGATATTAATAAAAAAAAGCGAAAATTTTAAGAGAAAAAAACGGAAAATTGATATCAAATACTTACCGTAATTTTCCTTTCCTGATGGACTCCATGGCAGCATACGTTCGGGAAATAACTCGCTATACACTCCCGGGTGGGAAGATGCTGAACAAAGAAAACTTTAATTGGCACTGTCAACTGACAAGACTTGTACGCCAAAATTAACGGAAGATAAAGCAGCAGGTTCAATACAATAATGGGAAAGGAAAGTATTGACAGATGACCAGGATGCTGCTTTGCAGATCACGTCAGGCGCGACGTGTTTGGAAGCTGCCCAAGACGTAGCGACGCTTCTTGTAGAGTGAGCTGTAATCGCCTCTGGAGGAGCCAAGCCCTTCGCTCTATACGCCCATTGGATAGCCTGAACGATCCACGCAGCCACTGCTCTAGAAGATGCACGCATTCCTTTCTTTTTGCCATGGAGCAGAACAAAAAGGAAATCCGATTGGCGAAAGGAGGATGTGGCCTCCAAATATTGACTTAGAGTGTTGCCCACGTCTAGAGGATGGACTGAAGATTCCTCATCAGTTCTGAAGGTGGGAAGAACTATCTCAGCATTTTCGTGGAAGACAGAGGTCACTTTTGGATTTGACCCCAGCATAGGGATTAAGACCACCCTGTCTTGAAAAAAGGTCAGAAAAGGCTCTTTGTGACCCAAATTAAGTATCTCAGAGACCCTCTTAGCGGAGGTAATGGCCACCAAAAATGCTGTCTTCAACGTAAGTTCCTTGATAGACATGGAAGCAACATCCTTTGAAGAAAAAAAGTCCAAAACTAATGGAAGATCCCATTATGGAAATCTCGGCCTTCTCTGAGGCCTAAGCCTGACTGCGCCCTTAAAAAATTGCTGAATCAGATGAGGACTTGCCCACTGAATTCTGGTGAAGGCTGAAATGGCGGATACTTGCACCCGAAGAGAACTAACCGAGAGGGACAGATCCAGACCAGATTGCAAGAAACTTAGAATCTGCTGAATAGTAGGTGTACCTACTGGACCTGACCTCTGGGCCTGATGACTCATGAACCTGGCCCATATCCTTTCATATACCCTGTTGGTGCTAGGTCTTCTTGAACTCATGAGAGTCGGGATCACCTCTTCTGGACATCTGAGAGCTTCCAACCTCCCCCTCTCAAGAACCAAGCCCTGAGGTGCAGCCGTGCAGGGCATGGGTGCAGAGTAGGACCCTGAGATAGAAGGTCCGACCTGAGAGGTAGAGGGATTGGATCCCTGAAGCTGAGAAGGGACAGCAGAGGAAACCATGGCCTGTTGGGCCAGAAGGGGATTATTGCCACGATCTCTACTTCCTCCATCTTCAGTCTCCGCAGGAATTGGAGTACTATTGGCACTGGTGGAAAAGCATAAGCAGACTGGAAGTTCCACCTGTCCGTGAGGGCATCCATTCCGAAGGCTCGAGGATCTCTGAATCTCGTGTAGTACTTCCGAAGCTTCTTGTTGCGTGGACTCGCAAACAGATCCACTTCTGGCGAAATCCCCAGGGACAGCACCCAGTTGAACACCTCCTGATGGAGGGACCACTCGTTGTTGTCTAGTTGGAAACGGGATAGGAAGTCTGCCTCCACATTCAACACTCCCGGGACAAAGACCGCTGAAAGATTGGCCAGATGATGCTGAGCCCATGACATGATCGGCTCTGTTTCTTGGAGGAGAGACATACTGCGTGTTCCTCCCTGCCTCTTGACATAAGCCACTGCCGTGGTGTTGTCCATCCTTAGCAGCACTGAGGCCCCCTGCGTTAGATGGTGAAAAGCCTGAAGGGCTTTGAGGGCAGCTCGTAGTTCTAGAATGTTGGACACCACTCCGTGACCGGGAAAGTTCCATCTGCCTTGTGCCACTTCGGACAGACAGTGGGCTCCCCAACCGGTACTGCTGTCTTCGGAAGTTATCGTAATCCAGGAAATTGGAGCGATTGAGTGGCAGTTGGTCAGATTTGTACGGCGTAACCACCAGGGAAGGCATCCCTTCATGAATGGGGTCAGGTGAATAACTTGTGACAAATTCTCCGTCGTCCACTGTTGGAGAAACCCCTTCTGGAAGGGTCTGAGCTTCCACATAGCCCACTTCACCATGGGCGAGGTGGCTACGAGCGTCCCTACTACCTTTAGACACTGACGAGCAGTGAGACGAGAGGCAGCGAGAGCGTGAGACACCCTGCTCTGGACTACTGGAATTTTCTCTTCTGGCAGGGAAATGGTGCACTTCACCGTGTTGAACAGTGCCCCAAGAAACACCAGCGACTGCGTAGGCACCAGATGGCTCTTTTCTAGATTCAGAATCCAACCGAATTCCTGAAGCGTAGAGATCACTTGCTCCAGATGTAAGAGTAACTGATGTCTGTCCTGGGACAGAAGGAGGAGATCGTCCAGATAATGATGCAATCTGATGCCTCTGGTCCTGATGAGAGCCACAACTGCCAGCAAGGTCTTCGAGAACGTGCGAGGCGAAGTTGAGAGCCCGAAGGGAAGACACGTAAATTGCATGTGAGCATGACCTACAGCAAACCGGAGGAACTGATGGTACTCTCTTGCCACAGGAACGTGGAAGTACGCGTCTTTTAGGTCGATCGATGCCAACCAATCTCCTGGGAGAATCGAATGTTGTATTGTGACTAGGGACTCTATTTTGAACCTTTCTTGATGGATAGACCTGTTGAGATATGTGAGGTCTATTACTGGGCGCCAGGTGCCATTCTTCTTCTGGACAAGGAACAGAGGTGAATAGACTCCCAAACCTCGTTCTGCATCGGGAACTGGCACAACAGCTCGCTGAACCAGTAAGGAATCCACGTAAGCGAGAAGAACCTTCTTTTTTTTCTGCCGAAGGAGGAAGTGAGGTTGCGACAAACCTGGGTTTGGGAACGTTGTCGAACGCCCACGAATGTCCCTGGGACACGATGTTTAACACCCAGGGATCCTGGATCGAGGCCGCCCAGACATCCCGAAATTGGAGCAACCTGGCCCCTACCGGGAAGGCCTGGACGGGCCCAACCTCAAAAGGATTTGGTGGCCTCCCGGTCACCAGACGAAGAGCCTTTTGAGCCTTTCAGGAAGGTGGATTGCCTTGACTTCCAACCTCTTCCGTAGGACTTGCCTGGTCTGTAGCTGCGTGCTTCCCTGGAACGATTGGTAGTTTGTCTTCTCGGGAAAGAGCGCTTCTGAGCGCCTGGGCGTTTATCCTGAGGGAGGAACCCAGATTTTCCACCCGTGGCCCGAGTTATGGCTGCATCCAATTTGTTCCCAAAGAGGGAAGAACCCTTAAAGGGAATCCGGCACCAAGCCTGTTTGGAAGCAGCATCAGCAACCCAAGGCCTAAGCCAAAGGGCACGTTTAGCCGTAACAGAAGCCAGCATAACTCGAGCCAAAAGGCGAATGGTGTCTAGAGATGCCTCCCCTAGGAAACCCGCAGCCATCTTCAGCTCCTGGATTGGGGAGCTCTGGAGCACTTCTTCCGAAACTCCTCCAAGAGTGCCCTCGAGGGCATTAATCCAGACTTCCATGGCCTTAGAAATTGTAGCCAAAGCCAAGGCTGGCTTACAGGCCATGCCGGCCGAAAGATATGCTCGTTTAAGGTCAGCGTCGATCCTCCTATCCAACGGATCCCTAAAAGAGGCTGTATCCTCCATTGGACGGGTGACATGCTTGACCAAACGCATCACAGCTGCATCCACACTTGGGGAAGATTCCAGGTACTTCACCTTTTCTTGTTTAAATGGATACAACTTCGCCATTTTTGTGGTCAGGGAATTTTTCCTTTCCCCTTTGCTCCACTCCTCTGTAATTATATCTCCCAGCTCCCCTAGAAATGGAAAGTCCAAGCACTCTTTGCATAGCTGCTTGAAATATGATGCGACTTAGAATGTCTGTCTTCGCTGCGTGCGCTAGGCTGGTGTTCAGACCTGGAAGAGCTGGAGACAGACACATGCAGCGATATATAATGTGATGCGACTTAGAATGTCTGTCTTCGCTGCCTGCGCTAGGCTGGTGTTCAGACCTGGAAGAGCTGGAGACAGACACATGCAGCGATATATAAGGGAAAGACACACAAATCCCCCCCCCCCTTCAATGCCCAGCACATACCTGGTATGAGCGGGCTGGCCACTAGGGGGTGGAGAAGCGTCCATATCGATGCAACAGAAGGAGCGAAGAAACTCTTCAAAACTAAGCAAAAAGAATATACATAGATCTAAGCTTAAGCCCCAAGCAAAAAACTGCCAATAAACCTTTTAAAAATACGATTCTTACCTCTCAGACGACAGTCAGAGTCTGGGGGAGGCTGTATGTGTGTGCCGACCTTCCCACCAGCTCTGACATACTGAGGGATTTAAATATGCCGCCTCGCGGCCGCCGATCACTACCGCGCATGCGCAAGTGGCGTCACGCGTCACTCCCGCGCATGCGCACCGAATCTAGTGCCCGGCGGCTACTGCGCATGCGCATAAGCGCCGCACAACCCGGAAGCGGCGGCCACGATCAGGGCCGCGGCGGGACCGGGAGCCACCGGACAATGCAGAGAAGGAAAACACGGCAGACAAAACACCAGCAGTAAGTAAGAACGGCCTGACATATGCCTAAACAATAACCTCAGACTAGCACACAAAAGGCACAGTAACCATAACAATAAACAAATAAAAAAGGTCCCATCACAGGGCTTACCACCCTGCCCAAGCAGAGAAGGGTCCCAGAGGCACATCACCGGACTGTATCTTCGGGCAAAATTAGGCCACCCACGGCAGCTGGGCTCTCTCGGCCAGACCACAGCGATCCTGCTGAGGGTCTCTTCCATTGCCCCCTCCCTACCCTGCTAATAGCCAGGGCTTAGCGGAGGCTCCACGACCCATTCTGCTTCCAGGTATAGGACTGAAACAGTAGGAACATAAAAACCATATGTATGAGGAGGACGAAAAAAGAACACTGATGCTGAAAGGGAGCAAAGATTTATGGGAGTGGGGTCCTATGAGGTAGGAGAGGAGGTGGAGCCTACCCGAACGTATGCTGCCATGGAGTCTGTCAGGAAAAATGGATTTTTGACTTACTGTAAAATCCTTTTTTCTTAAGCTCATTGACAGACGCAGACTTCTTGATTGATATCAGTAGGGTTATACTGCCCCCTACAGGAGTAGGACACTAGGCAGAAAAAATGTTCTGGCTACGCCTATGGGCAGTCCCAGGGGGCATACCCTCTCACTTCCTGCTATAGGATGCCAGTTTTTTTTGCCTAGTCAGGAGTAAGGACCTAAGCTCCTTGCTGGGATCTCTGGTTCTGGCAAGCCTTTTTAGATAATTTTTTTTTAGACAGTTTTTTTCTCCAGATTGTTCCTGTGAGATCTACAAGCAATTATGCCGGATCTGAGGGACGAGCTGGATGTTGAGATCCAGTGGTCACCCCAGCCGGCCAACGAGCGGGTGCAGGCACTAGCTCCACGCTGGGTCGGCCGCAACATAGTCCCACTGAACGGGGACTGGCCCCGGGAGTTAAACGTCTCGCCAGGTCGCCTACGGCCGGTCTCAGCCCGAGTCGCCCTTTTTGGCCGACAGCCCCCCCACCTCGGTGGAGAGGGGTTCTGTCAGGAGTTGGCGCCCACCTGTTCCGGTATGGTGAGTAAAATAAATAAATAAAATACATTTTTAAAAAGCGAAAAGTTTGAGAAAAAATTACATTTTCTACTTTGTCTTTTAAAAAATATCCAATATACTCAATTTTTGTCATATATTTTGGCCAAAATGTATTTAGCTACATGTCTTTGACAAAAAAATCTCAATAAGCATATTTATATTTGTTTGCGCAAAAGTTATAGCGTCTACAAACTATGGTGTAAATACTTGAATTGATCAAGCTTTTACTTTCTGACTGCCTATCTCATTTCTCGAAGTGCTAAAATGGCAGGGCAGTAGAACCCCCCCCCCCCCCCAAAAATTACCACTTTTGGAAAGTAGACATCCTAAGGAATGTCCTGAGAGGCATGTTGAGCTCACTGAATATTAAATTTTTTTTTGTCACAGGTGTTTGAAATTGCACTTTCTCACTACCTATCACGGTTTCAGAGACCCTGAAATGTCAAGATAGCACAAACCCCCCCCCCCCCCCCCAAATGACCCCATTTTGGAAAGTAGACACCCCAAGCTATTTGCTGAGAGGCATGTGGAGTCCATGGAATATTTTATATTTTGCCACAAGGTTTGGGAAAATTAAATTATTATTTTTTTAACACAAAGTTGTCACTAAAAGATAAATTGCTCACACATGACATGGGTATATGTGGAATGACACCCCAAAATACATTCTGCTGCTTCCGAGTACAAAGATACCACATGTGTGAGACTTTTTGGGAGCCTTGCTGTGTAAGGCCCCTTTCACACATACGGCCTGTTCAGTTCATCAGTTCTGTCACGTCAAAATGTATCAGTTTTTCATCCGTTTTTCATCCATTTTTTCATCCATTTTTCATCAGTTGTCATCCGTTTTTCATCAGTTGTTATCCGTTTTTCATCCGTTTTTCATCCGTTGTCATCCGTTTTTCATCCGATCCGTTTTTTTGACGGATGAAAAATAGGGCATTCATACGTTAAAAAAAACGGACATTGAAGGAAGCGGATGAAAACGGATGTTAACTGACGATCATCCGTTTTTACATAGAGATACATTGATGTCTGTTTTTTCATCCGTCAACGGATGGATGAAAAACGGACAAACGGACAGCATGTGTGAAAGGGGCCTAAGGATCACCACCTTCAGAATTTCAAAGGGCGTAAATTGCTCATTGCCCTTTCTCACTACCTATCATGGATTTGGAGGCCCTGAAAATTTTTTTATTCTATTTGCTTTTTTTTACACAAAGTTGTCACTAAATGATATATTGCTCACATATGCCATGGGTATATGTAAAATGACACCCCAAAATACATTCTGCTGCTTCTCCTGAGTATGGGGATACCCAATGTGTGAGACTTTTTGGCAGTCTCGCCGCATACAGGACCCCGAAAACCAATCACCACCTTCAGGCTTTCCAAGGGCGTAAATTGTTGATTTCACTCCTCACTACCTATCACAGTTTCAGAGGCCATGAAATGCCAGGAAAGCACATACCCCCCCCCCTCCCCCCCAAATGACCCCTTTTCGGAAAGTAGACACCCTAAGCTATTTGCAGAGAGGCATGTTGAGTGTTTTGCAGATCTCACTTTTTGTCACAAATTTTTAAAATTGGAAAAAAGAGAAAAATAAATGCATTTTCCTTTATTTTCTTCATTTTCCAAAATAAATGAGAGCTGCAAAATACTCAACATGCATCTTAGCAAATACCCTGGGTGTCTATTTTCAAAAAGGGATCATTAGGGGGGTTTGTGCTATCTTGGCATTTCATGGGGTCCTGTACGCGGCGAGACTGCCAAAGAGTCTTACACAAGTGGTATCCCCATACTCAGGAGAAGCAGCAGAATGTATTTTGGGGTGTCATTTTACATATACCCATGGCATGTGTGAGCAATATATCACTTAGTGACACTTTGTGTAAAAAAAAACAAATAAAATAAATAATAATATGTAGCAAGGTTTCCAGGCCTGTGGCCTGATGTGGGTCTGCCATTAGAACCGGTACTCTCTCCAGCCCATGTGAGCTGCGGCCCTGATTGTGATAACTGAAGCAGCGACAACTCCGGCATCTTTGTTTGTGGTTTTTATTTGATTTAAAGGGGATGGGAGAAGGGAATGAGTGGGATACTCCTTGCGGTTCAAACTAATTACATGTGGGACTTTGTTACTGAAAAATGCCCGTTGGCGCTTCCTTGACGCCAGCCAGCGCAGCCAACGCTCACTGACTCTGAGAACTCTCTGTTGTGTAACCAAAGAAGTGTTGAATCCCCGACTTATAGTCCTGTAGATCCAAGACTGAGAGCTGTAGAACTCCAGACACTGCTGTGCTGTGGAAGTCACAAAATACTGTCCCCCGCTTGGTACAGGACCCAGACTGCCGGTATCCCCTTTACAACTTCAGGGTCCTCTACCTAGGCACCCCCTTTACAGCTAGCTGACACTGGATCCCAGAATTTCTTCTGGAGTAGTCCCCTCTAACACTTCTGGCGAACCCCCAGGGGCAATCCTCATTACTCACGACCTGTGTAGGTTTTCCTGGGACTGGACCCCTCTCTCTCCGCAGGCTCTCGGCACACCGGATCCCCTCAGCTCAACTCAGCACTCTCTGGATACTCAGGTGACCCCCCCCCCCCCGAGACATCCACCTTCCTCAGACAGGAGGAGAGACAGGCACACTTTCCTTCCTGGGACTCTGCTCCTGCCAAAGACAACCTGTCAGGCACTTCCCCCCAACTTATACCCACTGCCAGAATCCTTTGCAGCCTAATCTTCCTTCTGGGGTAGTTACAAGCTGGGATGTATTCCCTGATTGGGCTTCCCACACTGCCCTATGAAAAACCTCTCACAGGAGCCAGTGGGGATACTTCTCCCCTCAGCAGGCACATCTGGAAATCCTGACACCCTACCTAACAAATCACAGCCCTGCTGTTAGACAGACAAGGCCCACTATATATTTTACCTAGCACCTACCTGTAGGGTGCTAAAAATAATCTTCCCGAAACTTGTGGCAAAATATAAAATGTTCCATGGACTCACCATGTCTCTCAGCAAAAAGCTTGGAGTGTCTACTTTGCAAAATGGGGTCATTTGGGGGGGGGGGGGGGTTTGTTCTATCTTGAAATTTCAGGGACTCCGAAACTGTAAAAGGTAGTGAGGAAGTAAAATAAGCAATTTTTCGCCATTAGAAAACCTGAAGGTGGTGATTGGTTTTCGGGGGCCCGTACACAGCTAGGCTCCCAAAAAGTCTCACACATGTGGTATCTCTGTACTCAGCGGAATGTATTTTGGGGTGTCATATCACATATACCCATGGCCTGTGTGAGCAATATATCATTTAGCGACAACTTTGTGTAAAAAAAAAAAAAACAACAACAAAAAAAAAAAAATTGTCATTTTCCTGAAACTTAGGGCAAAATATAAAATACTCCATGGACTCAATATGCCTCTCAGCAAATAGCTTAGGGTGTCTACTTTCCAAAAATGGGTAATTTGGGGGGGTGTTTGAACTGTCCTGGCAATTAATGCTCAATCTTAGCCACACAGCACCCACTCTTCTAACCACTTGAAGACCAAGTCTTTTCTGTAACTTTTTGTTTACATGAAAAAAAAAAATATTTTTTTACTAGAAAATTACTTTGAACCCCCAAACATTGTATATTTTTTTTAAAGCAGAGGCCCTACAGAACAAAATGGTGGATGTTAAAATTTTGTTTGTCACACGGTATTTGCGCACAGATTTTCTAAACGCAATTTTTGCGGGAAAAAAACACTTTTTTTAGTTTATTACACAAATACACTATATAATTCCTAATTGTTTGGTACAATTTAAAAGATTATCTAATGCCGAGTACATAGATACCAAACATGACATGCTTTAAAATTGCACACGCCTGTGCAGCGGCAAAAAAATACATATATTTTTAAAAGCCTTTAAAAGTCTTTACGGGTTACCACTTTGGACTTACAGAGGAGTTCTACTGCAAGAATTACTGCCCTCGACCTGGCGTTTGCAGCGATACCTCACATGCATGCTGCAATTGCTGTTTACATATGACACTAGACCGACACTTGCATGCGCCTTTGTGCGCAAGCACAGGAGGACAGGGGTGCTTGAATTTTTATTTTTTTTTAATTATTATTTATTTTGCTGATATTTTGACACCTTCCCTTTCATTATTTTTTTTTATCATTTTTATTGTTATCACAGTGAATTTAAATATCCCCTATGACAGCAATCTGTAGTGACAGGTACTCTTTTTTAAAAAAAATTGGGCTCTATTAGACTCTAGATCTCTCCTCTGCCCTTAAAGCATCTGACCACACCAAGATTGGTGTAATAAGATGATTTCCCAATTTCCCAATGGCACTGTTTATTTCAGGTGAAACCAAAGTCATGAAATGCTCGTAGCTTCCGGTATCTTAGGCCATAGAGATGATTGGAGCCATTCTTGTCTCCGATCAGCTCTATGGTGAAATAATTGAACCACGGGCTGCACTCTCTGCTAACCCGGTGGAACAGGAGAGCCCGAGAAAAAAAAAAAGGCGGTGGGGGGGGTGGAGTCCCCTCCCACTGCTTGTAAAAGCAGTCTAGCGGCCAATTAGCCGCTAGGATCGCATTTACATGTAAGCTGACCGCTGGCTGTAAAAAAACTATACCAAGATGATGCCTAAATTTGCAGGCATCATCCTGGTATAACCACTGGTCCATATATTGTAGTTTTTTTTTTTTCATGCAGCCTGTGGGCTGAATGAAAAAAAGAGAACCTAACAGATTCCTTCATCCACATTGATCGATGTGGATGATGAAATCTCTGCCAGAAAATGTGTAGCATACCAATCATTAGCCGCCCAAAACATCCAACCCATTTTCTAATGATGGGTATACAGGTCCCTCTCAAAAAATTATCATATTGTGATAAAGTTCATTATTTTCTGTAATGTACTGATAAACATTAGACTTTCATATATTTTAGATTCATTAGACACAACTGAAGTAGTGCAAGCCTTTTATTGTTTTAATATTGATGATTTTGGCATACAGCTCATGAAAACCCCAAATTCCTATCTCAAAAAATTAGCATATCATGAAAAGGTTCTCTAAACGAGCTATTAACCTAATCATCTGAATCAACTAAATAACTCTAAACACCTGCAAAAGATTCCTGAGGCTTTTAAAAACTCCCAGCCTGGTTCATTACTCAAAACCGCAATCATGGGTAAGACTGCCGACCTGACTGCTGTCCAGAAGCCCATCATTGACACCCTCAAGCAAGAGGGTAAGACACAGAAAGAAATTTCTGAACGAATAGGCTGTTCCCAGAGTGCTGTATCAAGGCACCTCAGTGGGAAGTCTGTGGGAAGGAAAAAGTGTGGCAGAAAACGCTGCACAACGAGAAGAGGTGACCGGACCCTGAGGAAGACTGGGGAGAGGGAAATGCCAAAATGCCTGAAGTCCAGTGTCAAGTACCCACAGTCAGTGATGGTCTGGGGTGCCATGTCAGCTGCTGGTGTTGGTCCACTGTGTTTTATCAAGGGCAGGGTCAATGCAGCTAGCTATCAGGAGATTTTGGAGCACTTCATGCTTCCATCTGCTGAAAAGCTTTATGGAGATGAAGATTTCATTTTTCAGCATGACCTGGCAACTGGTCACAGTGCCAAAACCACTGGTAAATGGTTTACTGACCATGGTATTACTGCGCTCAATTGGCCTGCCAACTCTCCTGACCTGAACCCCATAGAGAATCTGTGGGATGTTGTGAAGAGAAAGTTGAGAGACGCAAGACCCAACACTCTGGATGAGCTCAAGGCCGCTATCGAAGCATCCTGGGCCTGCTTCCAGCGCGGCCATCTTGCCCACGAGGCCTACCAAATCCGCGATGTCAGCGGGCTCTCAGCATGCTCCCGGCTCAGGGGATGGCAGGGATCCGTCCCCATCCGACATCCTAGAGGCCATAAAAGCCTGTAAGGACGCTCTCACAGTCAAGATGGACTACATGGCGACCGATATCAGCTTGATCCGCCATGACCTGGATAAATTCCGGTCCAGGATGTCGGAGGTGGAGGACCGCATCTCCCAGCTGGAAGATTCCTCCCGAGCGGACTCCAGGGATCTCCATGCCCTTCAACTGCAGGTCCGGGCGTTGCAGGATCGGGCGGAGGACACCGAAAACCGGCAGAGGAGAAATAATATCCGGATCCTGGGCCGTAACGGGCGGAGGGTTCCCGACCTGCGGACATCGCAGAGCAGTTTCTCACCTCCTTGTCTCCTACGTTTGTGGTGGAGCGGGCACATCGGGTTCCCCCGCCGCCTCCGATTCCGGGTGCCCCACCTCGTCCGTTTCTGCTCTCCTTAACTACTGGGATCTGGACCGCATAATATCTGCTGCCAGGACGAAGCCGGATCTCCGCTTTGAGAATGCAAAAATCATGCTGTTTCCCGACTATTCCCCGGATGTCAAGCGTAGACGGCGTCTTTTCACAGACATCCGCAAGAGGCTGCGCAAGAAGGGCATTAAATTCAGCTTGCTATACCCCAGCCGCCTGCGGGTGATCGACGGAGATTGCACACGCTTCTTTGAAGATCCTGAGGCGGCGGCCGCCTGGCTTGCTGTCCGCTAACTTTCCCTGCCTGCTCCCCTTCCCGGCTTTCTGTGCACGGTTCCAGCGTTGCAGAGCTCCGGATCCTTTCCTGGTTTCCTGCGCCTAAAGGTTTGACTGTTTTTCTTCTTTTGCCCATGCCATCCTGGTTTGAGACTGGGCCCCCCCCCCTGCCCTCTGCCTCCCCCCTCCCTGTCACGGGCTATAGCTTGAGGATTGCTCATGTTACCGCAGTTTTTTCCATTTCCATGTCCCCCCCTGATTGTCCCACTCCTTCCTCCCTGTTGGTCGGTGCCGACCGGTTTTTCACTTGTTCTAGACACTCATCTGGATCGGAACTGAGCCTAGGAACTGGTACCTTGAAGACCCACCTGGTGCGCTACGATTGGCGCCCTCCTGCGGATTGCTCTTGGCCTGACTTTTTTGTGGTTACTGTTAGGGGGTCCCTTCAGCTGACCCGCCGTGAGGTCGACCCCTCCTGAGCCCTGGCCCAGGCCTTTGCTACTGATCTTGCTCCCACGAGGGGCCTGGCTGGTTGACGGCCAAGCCCACTCGCACCGTTTTTTCCTGTTTTTGGGTTTAAAACTGTCCCTGGACCCCCCCCCCCCCTGTGTTTTTAGGGTAAGAACAATGTGTTTTGGGGTGTTGTGTTCTCCCTCCTGGGGAACGTCTTGTATGTTATATGTTTATATGTTATTATTTGTTTGGTGCATAGGTTTGCCTTGCCTTGCTGCTCCCCGGGTGCCCACCCTGGCTCGGGATCCCTCCGGGGTGCCCACATTCCTAGCCTTACATGATGGCATCACCTAGAATATCCACCTTCTCTGTGCTTTCGTGGAATGTGCGCGGCCTCAACTCTAAATTTAAACGGGCACTGCACTTTCAATACGTGCAACGTTACAGCCCCTCAATTTTGATTTTGCAGGAGACCCACCTGGTGGGCAGCAAGCTTCTCTCATTGAAAAAATCCTGGGTACAAAAGTCCTTTCATGCCTCTTATTCTACGTATGCCAGGGGTGTTACCATTTTGCTCCGGAAGTCCCTGCCCTGCGTGGTGGAGGCGGTGCACACTGATCCCGCTGGTAGATATGTCGTGCTGGTGCTCTCGATGTGGCGGCAACGGTACGTGGTGGCAGGCATCTACGTGCCCCCGCCTTTTAAGGCTGAGGTCCTTTACACCATTCTGGAGAAGGTCTCCAAGTACTGTCCCGCCAAGGGGCTTCTCCTGGGGGATTTCAACGCCATCCTCTCCCCGGATCTGGATAGACCCACGCCACCCAAGGCTTTCTCGGGGGACCTTCTCCACTGGTCTGAGGCTGCTGGGCTTCAGGAGGTATGGCGTTGGAAGCACCCTCAGGAGCGGGCCTACTCTTGTTTTTCTGCTACCCACAAAACGTCCTCCAGGATAGACTATGGTTTCGCCAATCCGTCCATGCTGTTGGATGTGGAGGGGGTCTCGTACCTTCCCAGCGGCTTGTCAGACCATAGTCCCCTGCAGGTCGTTGTACGGGCGGGGTGTGACCGTGACGGCTCCATGTGGCGTCTTGGCGCCCAATGGATCGACCACCCCGACATTGTGGCTCAGACCCCGTCTGTGATACGTGAGTACTGGGACCTGAATGCGGGTACGTCCTCTCCCGGGATGGTGTGGGATGCCTTAAAAGCGGTTACTAGGGGTCACTACATGTCAACCATCAAGGCTGTTAGGGTGCAACAAGCGGCGGCAGTGTCTGCCCTGGAGACGGCGGCCGAGGTGGCCTCCGACTGCTATGTTCGGGACCCCTCGGCTGTCAACTTTGAAGGGATGCAGGCGGCCAAACGAGATCTGCATCTCCACCTGTCTATGTATCACTCTATCAGGTCGCCAGGCTGTCTATGTATCACTCTAAACAGAGGTTCTTTGAGCATGGGGACCGGAACGGGAAGCTGCTGGCTGTCATGTCCCACCATGATGCTCCCCTCACCTTGGTGCCAGAACTCACCTCCCCTGCGGGGGAGGCTGTCACCTCTCCGACGGAGATCCTGGAGGCATTCCGGGCTTTCTACTCTCACTTATATGATACTACCCTGCCGGCTGATCTCCGACCAGAGGACCTGCAGAGACTCCTTGACCCAGTGGCTCTGGGCTGGTTGTCGGACTCTGAGCGCTAGGGGTTGGTTCGCCCGATCACGGAGGAGGAGGTGGTGATTAGGTCCATTCCTGGGGGCAAGGCCCGGGTCCCGATGGGTTGCCCATAGAATTTTATAGAACACATTTGAGCGTCCTGGCCCCTCTCCTGGCAGCACTGTATAATGACTGTCTGGAGATGGGCTCGCTGCCACCCTCTATGGCGAAAGCTCATGTTATCCTAATTCATAAGCCCCCGAAAGATCCAAAATTGTGTGCCTCTTATCGCCCGATTGCCTTGCTCAATTGCGATCTCAAAATTCTCACCAAAATACTGGCCTCCAGACTCCGCCCCGTCCTCCCCTCCGTGTTCGACCAGGATCAGACAGGGTTTATGGCCCGCAGGTCCCCTGACATCAATCTGCGCAGGTTGTTCACTAATCTGCAAATGCAGCACCTGAACGCCGGTACGAGGGTGGTGGCCTCTCTAGATATAGAGAAGGCATTCGATTCCGTAGAATGGCTATTTCTGTGGGAGGTCCTTAGAAGAATGGGGTTCCCTCTCCTGTTTATCGGGTGGCTTCAGACCATATATAGATCCCCTATGGCGGCGATCCGACTGGGGGGTAGGTTGTCCCTCCCCTTTCCATTGTTCAGAGGCACACGGCAGGGCTGCCCTCTCTCTCCGGCCCTGTTTGCCATCACCATGGAGCCGCTGGCCGAGGCACTCCGGACTTCTCCAGAGGTTCAGGGGCTGCGAGTGGCATGGCTGGAGGAGAGGGTGGCGTTGTACGCAGACGACCTCCTTTTGTTCTTACATGACGCTTATCCCTCCCTCCGGGGGGCTCTGGGTATCCTGGACGACTTCTCCAGGGTAACGGGCCTGCGGGTGAACTGGACCAAGTCTCAGCTGCTGGCGATCGATGAGGCGGCCCTTAGTGCCGCCCCCTCGGATCTTGTGCTTCAGTGGGTCGACAGCTTCATGTATTTGGGGATAAGAGTTTCTAAAGACCCTACGACCTTTATCACCTTAAATTTGGACCCAGTGGTACGGGACATTCGGGTTAGACTGAAGGCATGGGAGAACCTTCCCCTATCCCTGCTGGGGCGGGTGAACCTGGTAAAAATGAAGATCCTCCCCAAGCTGACCTATCTCTTCCGCCACTCGCCGCAGTGGATCCCCAAGGCCTTTTTCAC
This sequence comes from Pelophylax lessonae, assembly GCF_965119305.1. NCBI lineage: Eukaryota > Metazoa > Chordata > Amphibia > Anura > Ranidae > Pelophylax > Pelophylax lessonae. Next base: position 390,069,509 of record NC_138769.1, on the reverse strand, counting down.
TAATCTCAATAAACTCTTCTCCTCTTTCCTGTGGGGTTCCCGCCCCCCCCCCCGGTATAAATTTTCCACGCTGATGAGACCTCAGTCTCAGGGGGGTTTGGCCTTCCCGGATTGTCAAATATTTTTTAGCTTCTCAACTGGTCTCGGCGGTGTGGTGGTTGTCTCCCGACGCCTCCAATTCCGCAGTGGTGACGGAGGCTGCGGTGTTGGGGTCTGTAGAGGCGTTGATGTACTTGCTGTTCAGGGGCCCCAGGGCTCCATATGCTTTGACTTCTCCCATGAAGAAGACGCTCAGGGCCTGGCGCCAGGGCCTAGCACTGGAGGCTTACCCAGACACCGCGGTCTCCCCTAATGCACCACTGTGGATTAATCCTACCTTGCCTCACCTCTACTCCCTTCCGGATCCGGCCGCCTGGACCAAATTTGGTATAAAAAGGATCTTGGATTTGTCCTCGGACCTCTCCCTTCCCACATTCACCCAACTCCTTGAGTCCCACGGGGTGCCTCCTACCCATTTATTCCGCTACTTACAGTTGTCCCATGCCTTCAGGGCCCAGTTCCCGCAGGGGGGGGTGGGGGCGGTGCAGTCGGATCTGGAGCGGGTCCTCTGGTTTGACTGCTCTGACCGGGCCGCATCCGTTCTGCATGCCCACCTCCTTCGTGTGTTCTCTCCGGAGCTCTCGGGTCTCCGGGAGCGATGGACCCGAGAGGTACCGGACTTGGACGCGGAGGACTGGCAGCAGATGTGGGACTCCCCATTTAAGATACTGATCTCGCTCAGGGACCGCATGGTACAGTATAAGATTGCCCACCGGGCATGTCTCACCCCTCATCGTTTACAAAAGATTCATGGTTCCAACTCCCCGGAGTGCTGGCGCTGTGGCAGCGCTCCTGGGGATTTTATACACATCTTTTGGACCTGCCCAGCTCTGTCAGACTATTGGTCACGGGTGTTCGCGGCTGCAAATGGTGTTTTGCAGATCTCGGTCGACCCCTCGCCACGGATAGCCTTACTGGGCCTTCTGGATGACCTGCTGCCTAGGGTGGCGGACCGCACTCTCCTAGGCCTTCTTCTGTTCTACGCCAGGAAGAATATCGTTCTCCACTGGAAACAGCGGTGTGTCCCCCGCTCCGGCGGTGGAGGGCACTGGTGGATTCGGTGATACCACTGTATAAAGACACATACGTTCATAGGGGTTGTCCCAAGAAACACGAGTCTGGGCCAAATGGTTGGCGGACTCCTCTATCACGCTGCTTGCTGAATGCCTGGGTGGGGGCGACCCAGGGACTGGCTAGACGCCTAAGGTGACTCGGCCAGATCTCCGTGTTGGGTGCCGGGTTGGTCTCATGTCATACCTTAACGTGTTCTTACTGTTGATGCCATGGTTATTCCGCCCCTGCGTGGGCGCCCCTCATACCGGCATGTTGTTTTTCAGCCAATGACCGTGTGTGGCGAGGCTGGTTGGTGAACCTTTTGCACCAAGTGTTTGTATGTTGTTGACTTGTTAAAAACAATAAAAAGATTTTCATAAAAAAAAAAAAAAAAAAAAAAAACACTTTTCTTTTATTGGTCGGATGAAATATGCTAATTTTTTGAGATAGGAATTTTGGGTTTTCATGAGCTGTATGCCAAAATCATCAATATTAAAACAATAAAAGGCTTGCACTACTTCAGTTGTGTGTAATGAATCTAAAATATATGAAAGTCTAATGTTTATCAGTACATTACAGAAAATAATGAACTTTATCACAATATGCTAATTTTTTGAGAGGGACCTGTACATGACGAACGCCATGTATACCTATTTTTTTGTTTTAACTGGGGTGGTGAAATCACCTCCTACAGCGCTGCGATCATAGATTTCCATATATGCTGAGCGCAAACGCTGTTTGTGTCAGAATATATATCAATCAGTGTGTCAGCGTATGGGTGTACCTGCAAGGCAAACTGGTTAACAATAGAATAGAATTAAAACATTAGATTTGTACCTGAAAAGTAAAAAAATGGTTACCAATGAAAAACAGTAACAAAGTACAGTAAAAGTAGAAAGAGTAGAAGTAGAAGAGCAGAGTAAGAACAGAAAAATAACTCAAACGACAACTATTTTTGGCTTTTTTATTTTATGGGGTTTTTTTTACATTTTTTTGTAATTTTATTTTACACTTTTTCTTTTTCTTCAACTGTAACATTCCAGCTTAGGGTCTCTCAAAATTTCGATAGCCATCAAACATCTTTCGAGACCCTGTGTAAGTGTGCCCTAGACTGTGCCATGCTGTACCCTATGCTAATACTCCACTAGTGTGTGGTAGCGTTCAAAACATTCCCGATGCAGAGACCAGGTTGGCCAGGACAGTTGGGACAACAATAATGGGTGTCACTCCTATATCCACGCCTACTACAGACACGACATCTTTTTTGGGGGCGTCTTTGGGCAGGGGTACTTGGGATGGCACACAAAAAATGCCTCTTGTGCAGCTGGCTCACTGCATCTGGTAGGGGAAGTTGGGTGGGGGCACCTCCTGGATACAGGTAGGCACTGATGATCTCAACCTGGAATTGTAGGAAGGATCCAGTTCGTCCTGACGCTTTGTATATCACAAAAGCGTTCAGCAAAGCCAATTGAAATAAATAAACAGACACTTTTTTGTACCAGCGTCTGGCTTTACGGGCAACTAAGTACAGCGACAAAAGCTGGTCGTTGAGGTCCACCCCTCCCATATTAAGGTTGTAGTCGTGGACACAGTGAGGCTTCTCCAAAACACCAGTTGCCGTAGGAATTTGGACTGCCGTGTCTGCGTGAATGGAGGACAGAAGGAAAACATTCCGTGTATCCCTCCAATTCACTGCAAGCAAGTTGTCAGTTTTAAAGTTTTCAAGTTTCCCTTCCCCCGTCTAAGACGGGAATCTACAAGCTGCTGGGGGAAGCCCCGGCAATTAGGTCGCACGGTGCCACATGCGCCAATTTGTAATTCGAGCAGGTGACTAAAAAGTGGCATGCTTGAATAAAAATTGTCCACGTACAAACGGTACCCCTTTCCGAATAAGGATGACACCAAGTCCAACACAATCTTGCCGCTGCTCCCTATGAAGTCTGGGCAGTTGGGGGGCTCCACAGTGCTATCTTTACCCTCATAAACACGAAAACTAACTGTATAGCCTGTGGCCCTGTCACACAGCTTATACTGTTTGACCCCGTATCTGGCACGCTTGCTGGCAATAAACTGCTTGAAAGCAAGGCGGCCAGAAAACTTAATCAGGGACTCATCAACGCAGACAACTTGTTGGGGGGTAAACAAGGCTGCAAACCGCTGATTGAAGTGGTTTACAAGGGGCCAAATTTTGTGGAGCCGGTCATATCCAGGATCTCCCCGAGGACGACAGAGTTCATTGTCACTGAAGTGCATGAACCGCAGAATTTGCTCGTATCTCCCCCTGGCCATGCAAGCAGAGAGCATGTGCTTATGGAGGACTGGGTCAGTGGACCAATATTACCGCAGTTCACTCCTTTTAGTTATGCCCATGTTGAGGGAAAGGCCCAGAAAAGTTTTAAACTCGTAAACCGTTATAGATTTTTCAGCCGAATTGTCTGGCAAGGGGCGAATTTGGATTGGCAGCGATGAATTGACCAGCATATAAGATCTTTGGTCCACAATAGATCTGTAAAGATCTTCCGTGAAAAACAGCTCATAAAAGTCAAGGGAATTAAAATTGGCTGTTTCCATCTGAATTCCGGGTTGGGCAGTGAATGGGGGAAGGAGGGGCGCTGTAGAATCTGGGGGCTGCCAATTAGGATATGATAGCGCATCAGGGAGGGCACTATGGGCTCTACGGGCATGTGTTCAAATTCTCGGTGGTTGCGGGCCACTACTTGTGCTAGCCACCACACTAGCTTCAACTGCACTTATGGGACTCGCCACATCACCAGGTGTTACTGCAGTGCTGGAATGTCTAGGACCAGGGTGTACTAGGCCGCCAGAAGTTTGAGCGGCACTGGTACCGACACTCTGCTGTATACGAGCACCCTGCGATCTCTGCACCTCAGCAACTCCAGAACGGGGTCGGGTACACCTGACCTTAGCAGGGACCCTTCCATCATTGAAGCTATCTGTCAGGGAGCCACTGCTCTCTACAGGTTCATATACTGACCCTGATTCTGCCAGTGAGGCTTCCCCATCTCTCTCATCTGACATGATCAGTATCCTGTAGGCCTCTTCACTAGTGTACCTCCATTTGGACATTTTAGCCACTAAATTTACGGGTACACTAGTGTGACTCACAGGTAAAAAAGCACTTGGTTGTCGAGGACTATTTGAAACGCTACAAAAAAAAAAAAAAAACTGCTAGTGCTAGCAGGGATCAGGCCTGACTCTGCTAATGCTGTTTTGTGTAATGTGTTTTTGGAAGTGACAGTAATCTATTGATTACTGCACTTGCCTGGATGGGGTGGGGTGGGCTGGGCGGAGGGGCTAAACGCAGGTGCTAGCAGGTGTCGTGGCCGATCCTGCAAACGCTGCGTTTTGGGAACCCTAAACTATTGGCGACACTACTTTAGTTCTGATCAGATCAAAGATATTGATCCGTTCAGATACTATACTAGTAATGGAGGTGTTTAATGTGTGTATGTGTGTGTATGTGTGTGTTACTGGTAATCAAAGGGTTAAATTATATTTCTAACTATGCAGCGGGTATCTGCGCTTTCCTAGACTGACGCTAACTAGCATTAATGCTAACTAACACCTGTGACACTAATAATAGTGATCAGAAAAAAAAACTGTACACTATAAAAGTGACACTGTGACAGGGCAATGATGGGGTTAACTGGGGTTGATCAGGGGGTTACATATTTATTGGGGAGGGTGACGGGTACCCTAAACCTATTTTGGTCAGAAACTAACTGTCGGTACCGCTAAATGAAGTCACAAGGCACACTATTACAGAAATCAGCAAAACCCCTAAATACTGTATATAGTGTGCAATGTGACAGGGGGTGAAGGGGTTAACTGGGGGTGATCAGGGGTTTAAATCTTTATTGGGGGGGTTAGCCTAAAACTAACGGTTGCTAGCGCTAAATCAAGTCACAAGGCACACTATTACAGAAATACAGAAAATTCTATATACTGTATATAGTGTGCAATGTTACAGGGGGTGTAGGGGTTAACTGGGGGGGGGGGTGATCAGGGGTTAAATGTGCCTATCTAGGTGTGTGTGTGCTGTTTGCTGTACTCACAGTTGGTCCTCTCTTCTCTCACGCTGGTACCCAAAAGGACTTGGGGAGGTTTACATTACACAGGCACAGCTCAGTCTGGGATTGGTCAGGACCGATCAGCAGGTCCAGGCCAAAAATCATTTTCTGTGACGAATCAGACCATCGGCAGGTCCGGGGGCATGCGGGAGCGAGCCTTAGAGCTCCGGGAGTGATCGCCGTCTATAAACGTGATTCTGCCTGTAGGTGCCACTCTGTCGCCGCTTATATACAGTAAGCGGTCGGCAAGTGATTAAAGTAAAATCCATTTCTCTGATGTTCATTGATGGACACAGCTCCTGATTCTTCCTAACCATTGGGTTATACTGCCCCCTACAGGAGTAGGACACTGGGGCAGGAAAAAGCTTGACTACACCTATGGGCAGTCCAAGGGGGTATACACCCACTCTCAGCTATAGGCACTCAGTTTTGTTACAAGCAGTGTCAGAAGAAAGCCAACTCCACAGAGGGGTGGGTGCTGTGTCCGTCAATGAACATCAGAGAAATGGATTTTACAGTAAGTCAAAAATCCCATTTTCTCTTTTGTTCATTGGCGGACACAGCTCTAGTTTCTTCTTAACCTTTGGGATGTCCCAAAGCAGTGTTAAACATGAGGGGTGGGAAACAGTAGAAAAATATTCCCAAAGCTAACCATAGCCAACCAGGTAACATGGAGCTCAACCAAAAACACCTGGAGCCCACCTGAAAAAACCAATACACCCTCAAAGAGGACCAGGTCCTCTAAACAGCACCCAGCCAAACCTTACGGCCAAAAGAAGCAACTGGAAATGCCAACAAATCCACTTTACAAAAAACTGTGTAAAATTGTGCACCAACGACCAGGCGGCCGCCTTGCAAACCTGCCTCGCTGATGCTGGATGACGGAACGTCCAGGAGACACTAAACGCCCTAGTAGAGTGCGCCTTGACAGGGAAAGGAGGAACCTGACCCTGACCTGACCCTTCACGCAATAGGCCCGAACCACCATCTGATCCATCTGGAAATGGTCGCAAAAGAAGCAGACAACCCTTTCTGAGGTCCGTCTGTGAGCAGTCTGAATAGAGCACAAATAGAGAGTCTGACTTCCTAAAAGACTCCGTAGCTGTCAGGTACACCCTAAATGCCCGAACCCCATCCAAGGCATGCAAGGCAATTTCCTTACGATGTTTAGGCCTGGGACATAGGGGAGGCCACACAATGTCTTCATTCAAATGACAGTCAGAGACCACCTTAGGAAGGACCTTATCCTTGTGAATCATCATTAGGTGAACGACAGGATAACGCCGCCATTTCCAACACCCTGTGCGCAGAGGTGATAGCCACCAAAGAAGGCCACCTTCTAGGACAGTAAGCAGGGAAAGCTCCCAAATATTTTATAAAGGGAGGCTTCTGTAGAGCTGAAAGCATCACATTAAGATTCCAGGGTGGCAACGGAGCCCGCACTAAAGGAACCAAATGTCAGACACCCTGAAGAAAAGGTACGCACCAGGAAGAGTGTGGCCAAAGGTCAATGGAAAAAGACTACCAAAAACCGATAGATGGTACTCAAGGCAAATTTCTGTTTAACCCCCCCCCCCCCCCCCCGTTGAAGGAAGGTCAAGATCCGATCCACCTAGAAGGAGCGAGGATGAACCCCCGAGAGACTCACACCACGCAATGTACATCTTCCATGTAAGGTGGTAGATCTTTCTAGAAGTAGATTTTCTAGCTTTTAACCAGGTAGGAATCATCCATCCTTCAGCGTTCAACAGTCAAGCTGTCAAAGCCAGCGACTGTAAAGCAGGATGAAAGATTGGTACTTGGTACACAAATCTTCCCTGAGAGGAAGTCCTAAAGGAGCGACCAGAAGTAGCAAAACTGTGTACTAAGACCGGCAATGCCAGGCTGGAACGAATCGGTCAGCCCACCTTAGAATGCTGGCTACTTACCGAGCCGCCAGAACACTTCTTGTAAACCCTTGGTGATTGATATAGCCAACGGCCATGGCATTGTCCAAATTAATTTGTACCAGATACTCCTGATGAGGAATTGTCCAATAAGCAAGACAGTCTGATCGCTCGGAGTTCCAGTACATTAATCGGCAGTCTGGACTCTGCCAGAGTCAGGACCCCCTGAGCACGTCCGTGCTGAGGGCGCCTAACCACCCGGGCAGGCTGGCATCTGTGGTGACAACTGTTCAGTACAAGGGAAGAAAGGATTTTCCCTGTCGAAGTGCCTGGAGAACGAAGCCACTTCTAGAGACCGTGGATCCAGAATCTTTAGCAGAGATCTTGTGTGGAACTGTGTAAACAGACAGCCTCGAGGGTGGACACCATCAGGCCCAGCAACCGCATGCAAGTCCGGAGGGATGAACATCTGCTGAACAACAGAAGCTGAATTGCCTCCTGTAATGTCTGGAGATTTTCACGAGAAAGAAACACTGAGGTCGAGTCCAGAGTCAAACCCAGATAGTCCAGTTTTTGTGGACAGACCCAAAGGGTCCTGAAGATTCAGAATCCAACCAAGCTCCTTCAGAGTTTACAGAGCAATCTCCAGTTGGCCATCAGAGCAGTCGGAGACTCCGCTCGCAGAAAGATCATCCAGGTACCCCAGTAACGCAATCCCCCGCTGACTCAAACAATGCCAGGCCGGGGCCAAAACTCTTATGAAGACCCAAAGAGCAGAGGCGAGACCAAGGTCAATGCCACAAACTGATACTACTCCCCGCCCACGGCAAAATGGAGAAATCACCGGTGAGCGGCACATATTAAAATGTGCAGGTAGGCGTTCTTGATGTCGATAGAAGCAAGAAGAAATCCCCCTAATTTAGGAACGCCACTACCATGTGAATGGACTCCATGAGGAACTTCTTTACTTGCACAAAGCAGTTAAGCGCCTTGAGGTCCGGAATTGGACATTCCTTGCCTTCCTTCCTCCAAAGAGGTTTGAGTAAAAAACCCTTGAAAACGTTCCGAAGTCGGAACCGGAACAATCACCCTTGAAGTCTTGCACTGCCCCAAAGAGACCCGTAAGCAATCTGGGGACAAGTGCAGGTTGGAAGGGAAGAACCTTTCTGGAGGATAAGACCGAACTTGATCTTTTAGCCTGACCGAATAACTTTGTGGACCCACTTCTCCTGTACCAGGGAGGTCCATGGATCCGAAAGACCCACAGCGACCACTGAAATTTTAGAGGGGCTGGAGGGGAACCTGGGGTTCCCACCATCCCAGGGAGGGGCCCACGTCCACCCCAAAACCCTAGGTAGAGGGGGAGAGATACTTACCACACCAGGAACAGGGTGGGCACCGCTCTTGAGAGGACATTGCTCCATCGTAATGTGGGTGCTGTCAGCCAGGAGGAAAAGCTGTGACTCAGGCTGAAGGCAGTTCGTATGCGCCCTCGTTTTACTCGCAGGCCAGCCCCCGTCCAGTGGGGCTATGTCGCGGCCATCCTAGCGTGGAGCTGTGGTCTGCGAGCGCTTGCTGGCCGATGGGGGGACCCCAAGGATCTAGCTTATTCAGTTTGTTGCCCAGTCCAGCACTTGATTGTAGATCACAGGAACAAAATTATAAAAGAAGGGAAAAAAATAGATTTTTGTCAGCTCTGTATCTTCTTTGACCCTTGGGTTATGCCGCTCTTCCTAGGAGTAGGACACTAGGCGGAAACAAGTCTGACTATGCCCATAGGGCAGTCCCAGGGGGTATACTCCCACTTCCTGCTATAGAACTTCAGTTTTGTAACAAAGTGTGTCAGAAGAATACATAACTCAACTCAATAGAGGGATGGGTGCTGTGTCCGTCAATGAACATCAGAGATAAGGATTTTACGGTAGGAAAAAAATCCAGTTTTCTCTTACGTTCATTGACGAACAAAGCTCCATATCTTCTTTGACCCTTGGGATGTCCCAAAGCAGTGTTAACATGAGGGGAGGGAAAAACACAGCAATAAACAGAATTCCCAAAAGGGCTAAACGTAGCCAACCAGGTAACCAAAGAGCTCCACCAGGAACAATGGGAGCTTATCTACCAGAAAAAATACACCCTCAAGAGGCAGGAGCCTCTGCAACAGCGGCCTGCAAAACTTTGCGGCCAAAGGCAGCATTCCGCAGATGCCAACACATCCACCTTGTAAAATTTTGTGAATGTGTGCACAGACGACTGGGTGGCCACCTTGCAAATCTGGACCACTGATGCCTGATGACAGAGAGCCCAGAAGGCACTATGCGCCCTCATAGAATGCTCCTTAACAGGTAAAGGAGGAACCTGACGCTTGATGAAATAGGCCTGCACCACTGTCTGCCTGATCCATCTGGAAATGGTCGCAGCAGATACGGCCTGCCCCTTACGAGGACCATCTATAAGGACAAATAAGGAATCCAATTTTCGGATAGACTCAGTCACTGCCAAATACACCCTGATAGCCCGACACCACATCCAGGGAATGTATTGCAATTTCTTTAGGATGTTTAGGCTTAGGACACAATGCAGGCAACACAATGTCTTAATTTAAGTGGAACCCCCGAAACGACCTTAGGAAGGAACGATTGACAGGGACGTAGCACTACTTTGTTTCTGTGAACCACCAGGAGAACCGACAAGTGACCGACAGGACAGCGCAGCGAGCTTAGAGACCCTGCATGCAGAAGTAATAGCCACCAAGAAAGCCACTTTCAGTGACAAGGTAAGCAGAGGAATCTCACGAATATTTTAAAAAGGCGGTTTTTGAAGAACCGACAGTACCAGATTAAGATACCACGGGGGCATCGGGGACCGTACTGGAGGAGCCAGGTGGCAAATGCCCTGCACGGAGGTGTAAATCAGGGAATGCCTGACCAATGGCCTTTGGAAGAAAATTGGCAAGGCTGAAATCTGGCCCTTGATGGTAACCCAGGGCCAAACGTTGATCTATACTTCTTTGTAGAAACTCCAGCAGGCGTAATACCGAAAAGGAACGGGGGGAAACCTCCCGAGACTCATACCAAGCAATGTATACCTTCCCCAAACTCAATGGTAAATCTCCTGAGAGGTAGATTTACTAGCTTTCAACAGACACCTTGTGAGAGCAGATCCTGAACTGCCCCGAGAAGACCCTGAAGCCGATCCGGGGACAGGCACAGATTGGAAGGAAAGAACCTTGCCGGGGGCAAGGACCGATACTCCATCTTGTAGCCAGAATGGATCAACTCGCGGACCCATCTGCCTCTAATGAAAGAGGTCCACGTATCCAGAAAGAAGCAAAGATGTCCCCCCACCTCATGCACGGATGAGGGCACCCCTTCAGGCAGAGGAGGACTTGTCTGTGGGGCCAGCAGAGCCTGCTTTTGACTTACCAAAAGCGGGCTTTTAACTTACCAGGGTCTCTTGTAACCTCCCGAGAACGGGAGGATTTTGAACGCTTGTCCTGCGACCCTGTGGGACGAAAGGGTCGCTTGTGGGCTTAGAACACAGGACCACGTTTGCGGTGAGGCTCACTGCTTCTTGTAACCTGCGGACACAGGGAGCTCTTGCCTCCCGTGAGAACTTTAATGATCTCTTCCATGAAAGCTCCGAACAAGCGGTCACCCCATGAAGGGGAGATCCGTCAGCACCTTTTTGGAGGCCTGGTCCACAGATCAGCATTTCAACCAGATCATGCGACACAGAGTCACCGTTATCACAGACACCCTGCAGGCTAAAGGGCCCGCGTCCAGGGAGGCATCACAGTTATACTGTAACCCCTGTATCAACTGGTCCGCCCACCTCATGGGGATGCTAACCCCCTTCCAAATCCTGGTGCTAAAGCTTTGCCCGTTCCATTAAGGTCTGAGAGTCCAAGGTTATGGCAAACAGCAGCCTCAAATTTGAACCTGCCACAGTGAAAATGTATTGGACCAGAGATTCAGCCTTCCGGAGAATGCACCACCGGCGGAAATGTCAGTTTCTTTAAGAGGGACTCCTCAAATGGATACCTCCTAGCGAAACGCTTAGGTATCCCAATCATGTGTTTCAGGGAACCCCACTGACTAGCAACAATCTCGTCAAAATAGGCAGGAAAGGGGAACACCATAGTCACCTTGGATAGTCTGTGGGTACCAAATTTCACCAGCAGGGCCGATGCAGCATTAGCTGTGTCCTCCATTTTTTTAAAGTTTCCTGCACCGATACAATCAGTGCCTCCACCAGCGCTTTTTCTCGCGCAGATGTAGTGGAAGAGCAATCCTCCTCACTGTCAGAGCACTTGGATGAAGACCCCGTGGGGTGACTCGCGTCGGCCAAATCAGCCTCAGAATCTGAGGATGCAGGTGAAGGCGGGAGGCACTTTTTGCTAGGTATTTTTTGAAAAGCCATATCCACTTTGGACACCAAGGACTGCCGGGCCACCGTCATGGCCACCAGGACAGTCTGAGACCCAGACGGTCCCGAAGATTCTGAGAGTGGGTCAGGTGCTGACACTTTCTTAAAGCGGAGTTCCGGCCTATTTTGCAACTTTAGTGATTCCTGTAGTGCTCGCTATGCTGATCAACAATTGGGCATTTTCAATTTTTTTCAGGGGTTCCTTACCTTATTTTCAGGGCATTTTTGATTGTACTTCCTCCTTCTCCCCCCTCTGTGGCCACAGCCACCGACATCACTTCCGCCTTTGCATTGCATCCTGGGAGCTGTGTGTCATCACTCCTAGGAGGCTGGAATCAGAAAGAACTCCCAGAACACTCCCTGGAATCAGGAAGGACACAGCAGATTACACTGCGGCTTCGGATGCCCACATCCAAGATGGCCACGCTCAGACAGCATTTTTAAAAGTAAGATTTTGACCAAAATCCAATACTGTACACCTTGTAAGTATGAGAATAGCGGTTCTGTAAAGGGTGATGGATTAGTATTATAGGGGTATTTTTAGTTAAAAAAGGTATTTGAGACCTGGAACTCTGCTTTAAGGGATTCCATAGCAACCTGGGGACCGCCAGCAATAGCTGTACAAAAAAGTTGTAAAAAAACCCCACCAATGGCACCACAGGTCCCAGCACACCAAGCAGCGCTGCTATAGCAGAACAAAGGGGTATATACTGCCCCAGGAACTCACCACCAATCCACAGAAGCGTCAAACTGCCTGCTGCAAGCCGATCAGAGAGGAAGGGTTTCGGCTGAGCTGTCAGCAGAGGCCCTCCACCGAGCAATGCTCTATTCAGCTTCAAGAAAATGGTCACCGCATGTACAGTATGGGAAACCACCAAAAACATGGCCCCCGGATCCCAAGCATGCAGTTACCAGAAAATGGCAGCATCACTGTACCAGACCCAAAGTGTCTGGTATGGACTGGGGGGGACCCCATGCTGTTTTTTTCAAGTTTTTTTATCTGTATTGCCGGGAGTCAACAATACATCACAGCCGCGAGCAAGTTTAAATTACATTTATTCCTTTAGAAATGTCAGTATTGCTGCAATGGGCTACATACATCGTACAAATGCCCCACTTTACAGGCACATTAAGGGGACCCCCCAGCCATGATATTTAAATGAATTTTTCATTTTTATTGTTTCACTTTAAACATTATTAAAATCACTGCTCCTGTAAAAACGATTGTTTTAAAAAAATTTTTTTGCATTGATGCATGTCCCCAGGGCAGTACCCAGGTCCCCATAACATTTTAATGGCAATAACTTGAATATGATAGTAGCAGAAATATATTACTGTAAATGATTTCATTAGCGCAAGCATATATTTCTGCTACTATCACACCTATATATGTCTAGGTGTGTATATAAATATATGTATGTGTGTATATACACCACTATACACAGCCCCTTTCGGTGGGCGCGTGATTCCTCGGACCCACAGGGACCCATGAGGTATTGTAACCAGCAAAGGGGTCCTATACAGGGACGCCCCCCCAGGACAAATACCATACTAGGGGTCTAATTGACAAACACTGACACTACCTGGAAGCTTTGGAGCTTGGCCTGTCAAAACAGCTTGGGATTTGTATGGAGCAGGACACATTTGGAGAATGCAGCAGACTTTACTGGAGTCATGAGAAGATACAGGTCCTTATCTTTGGGTGTGTACTGATGTCATGCTGAGTTCCTCTCATTGTTGGTGATTGAAACCTATATGTTCTGGTGAGTTTGCATTGCATGAGGGGTGAAGGAACCATGCACGTTTGAGGTTTTGTCATTTCCACCACTGGTGATACCCTTCCCATGTATGTACAACATCTCAGTGTGTAGGTACTGCACAATGATCTGTTTTCTCATTTCTTCCTGCATATTGATCTACGGATAATATCCTTTTGGAGAAACTCTTATTCACCTAAGGAGCCCAGTACCATCAGGTACTCGTTTGGATATACATCCATAGGATTCCATATGCTTTGATGAATTTTTGGTGAACATATTTTTATATATATTTTTTAGAGTTTTGGTAGACATATATATTATGGTCTTATATGGACTTTGAACTTTTTTGATCACCTGACCTAACACTTGGCTAACATATTGATAAGCGCTGCAATTTTATACTGTGATCATATTTTGAGGTTTTGTGTACTTCATTTTGCTAGCAGCTTCTTTAGGGGTTTTGCGCTGATCTTTACTACCTTTTCATTCCTTCTTTGGCCCTCCTTCACATTTGACAGATTGTCACGGAACCATGAACCAGACGTACAACAACAGATAAGTGAAAATAAGACAGCTTTATTGAAAAACAAGCTATAAAGCAAAAGTCCAAACGGATGGCGAAACCGATGCAGAGTCTTTGCGAAGCCAGGGGTCAGGAACCAGCAGGGTAGTCAGACGAAGCCAGGATCAGGAACCAACAGGGTAGTCAGACGAAGCCAGGATCAGGAACCAACAGGGTAGTCAGACGAAGCCAGGAACAGGAACCAGAAGTAGCAGCAGTCTTAGTAGCATGTGAACACAGGAGGACCAAGCAGGGAACTGAAGCCACAGACCTATATATATGAGCTAGGCATCCAGCTCCTCCCAGGGGGAAGGAGGAGCCGCAGGGTGGGAGGCTACAAGAAACCCAGAAACCAAGATGGCCGCCAGCACATGTCAAACGAAGGAGAACAGCAAGAAGGTAAGACCATGACAGTACCTCCCCCTCAAGGGCCCCTCCTCCGCGGAGTAAAGAACGGTTTCAGAGGGAAGCGTGCGTGGAAGGCTCGGAGCAAGGCAGGAGCATGGACATCTGCGGAGGGAACCCAGGAACGCTCCTCTGGACCATAACCACGCCAATGAACCAAAAACTGCACCCGACCGCGGACCAGGCGTGAGTCCAGGATATTGCTCATACTCCTCACGATTGCCCACTCGGACCGGACGAGGCCGAGGAACCGAGGAAGTGAAACGATTACACACCAGAGGCTTCAACAGGGAGACATGAAACACGTTGGAGATCCGCATGCCAGGAGGAAGCGCAAGGGCATAGGCTACCGGGTTTACCCTGCGAAGCACTCAGAAGGGACCAACAAAGCGAGGCGCCAGCTTGGGAGTGGGCACTCGAAGGTTGAGGTTGCGGGTGGACAACCATACACGGTCTCCAGCCTGGTAGGAAGGAGCAGGCGCTCGTCTGCGATCAGCCTGGAGTCTCTGGCGCTGCGCAGAGACCTCAAGGGACTTCTGGATCTGTACCCAAGAAGCACGTAGGACGGAAAGGTGATCCTCCACAGCCGGAATATCCTGGGGAGAGAATACCTCCGGTAACACGGCAGGTTGGAACCCATAGTTGGCCATGAAGGGAGACGTCCCAGAGGAAGAGTTCACCGCCGTGTTCCTGGCAAACTCAGCCCAAGGCAGGAGGTCAACCCAATTGTCTTGGTGATCGGAGACATAGCAACGAAGGAATTGCTCCAAGGCCTGATTGGATCGTTCTGCGGCCCCATTGGACTGAGGGTGGTAGGCCGAGGAGAAGGAGAGATGAATCCCCAACTGGGAGCAAAAGGCGCGCCAGAACCTGGACACAAACTGACTCCCCCGATCCGACACAATCTCCTTGGGAAAACCGTGCAACCGGAAGACCTCCCTGGCAAAAATCGTGGCCAACTCCTGTGCAGAGGGTAACTTCTTGAGAGGAACACAGTGACACATTTTGGAAAACCGATCCACAATCATGAGAATGACCGTATGGCCTCGGGATGCAGGGAGGTCCACAATGAAATCCATCCCCAGGTGTGACCATGGGCGCTCCCCGGTGGCTAAGGGTTGCAGAAGGCCCAACGGAAGGTGCCGAGGGGACTTACTCTGGGCACAAACGGAGCATGCCGCTACATATGCGGCGATGTCGGAACGTAGGGAAGGCCACCAGAACAGACGTGAAACAGCCCAGGACAGCTGATTCTTTCCAGGATGCCCCGCGGTCTTGGAGTTATGGTAGGTTCGCAACAACCGAGTGCGCAACTCCTCAGGCACAAAACATCTGCCGTTGGGTCTCCCAGAGGGAGCACCAGATTGAGCCGCCAAAATCTGCTCACCCAGGGGAGAGGTCAGGCTGGTGCGAATGGCAGCCAGGATCTGATTCGGAGGTATGACCGAAGTCGGAATCGACTCCTCCCTGGACAGGTCGGAGTACTGCCGTGATAAGGCATCAGCCCTGATGTTCTTGGAACCGGGTAGGTAGGAGACCACGTAATTAAAACGTGACAAGAACAGAGCCCATCTGGCCTGACGTGGTGTCAATCTCTTGGCCTCAGAGAGGTAGGTCAGATTCTTGTGGTCCGTCAGGATGAGGACCGGAACCACCGAACCCTCGAGCAAGTGCCTCCATTCTTTAAGAGCCTGCACGATGGCCAATAACTCCCTGTCACCAATCTGGTAGTTGCACTCCGCGGAAGACAGTTTCCGGGAGTAAAACCCACAAGGAAGCAGAGGACCCTCTGGTGTTCTACGCTGAGACAGAAGGGCGCCTACTCCCGTCTCAGACGCGTCCACCTCGAGGACAAAGGGCAACCCAGGGTTGGGATGCGACAGAATCGGAGCCGACACAAAGGCGGACTTTAGAGCCTCAAAAGCTCGGATGGCCTCGGGCAGCCAGACCTGGGAATTACTGTCCTTCCTGGTCAGATCCGTGAGAGGCTTGGCTAGCATGGAAAAGTCCCTGATGAACTTCCGATAATAATTGGCGAAGCCCAAAAAGCGCTGCAGGGAGCGAAGACCACTGGGCTGGGGCCACTGTAAGACAGCCGAAACCTTCTCAGGATCCATGGAGAACCCCTCAGCGGAAATGATGTAACCTAAGAAGGTTACCTGGGATCGGTGAAATTCGCATTTCTCAAGCTTACCGAACAGCTTGTTCTCTCGTAACCGTTGCAACACTCGTTTGACATCCAGAATGTGGGTCTCCATGGACTCAGAATATACCAAGATGTCATCCAGGTAGACCACCACACACTGCTGCAACAGGTCACGGAAAACATCGTTGATGAATTCCTGAAAGACTGCGGGCGCATTGCACAGCCCAAAGGGCATAACCAAGGATTCATAATGACCGGTCCTGGTGTTAAACGCGGTCTTCCACTCATCGCCCGCCTTGATCCTTACGAGGTTATAAGCCGCCCTCAGGTCGAGTTTGGTAAAGACCGTGGCCCCTTTAAGGCGATCGAACAGCTCGGAAATCAAGGGTATCGGGTAAGCGTTCTTGATCGTGATGCGATTGAGACCCCTGTAATCGATGCAAGGCCTCAACTCACCGCCCTTCTTTTTCACAAAGAAAAATCCAGCCCCTGCCGGGGACGAGGATTTGCGAATGTGTCCACGTGAAAGCGCCTCCCTCACGTACTCCTCCATGGCCTCATTCTCCGCTACCGACAGTGGATAGACTTTGCCACGAGGAGGAACGGCACCAGATTGTAACTCGATGGCACAATCGTATGGGCGGTGCGGAGGTAGGGCAACCGCGCGCACCTTATCGAATACATCCCGGTACTCCTCATATTCAGGGGGCAACAGAGAGTCCGAGGAAGTACACAGCAACTTGACAGGCCCATGGATGCAACTAGTCCCACACTGCGGTGACCACGAGAGGATCTCGGCCGATCTCCAATCGAAAATCGGATTATGCTTCTGGAGCCAGGGGTACCCCAAGACCACCGAGTAGTGTGGAGACGAAATAACCTGGAAGCAGACCGACTCTCTGTGGACGGCACCAATGGCTAACCCCACTGGAAGGGTCTCATGAGTCACGTGTGGCGGCAGAAGGGGTCTGCCGTCTATCGCCTCAAGAGCCAGAGGAGAACCTCGAGCCTGCAGAGGAATGGAATTGGCGGCAGCGAACACACTATCAATGAACAAACCACCAGCACCAGAGTCCACCAACGCCTGGGTCGTCACCGAGCCCCCGACCCAGGAAAGGACAACAGTGAACAGTGGTTTGTCAACACGGGAAACTGGGGACGAGGAGACTCCACCCAAGATCTGCCCCCGACAGGATCTCAGGTGCGAGCGTTTCCCTGGACGGTTCGGACATGCCAACCGAAAATGCCCACCGAGACCACAGTACATGCATCGGCCCTCGCGTCTCCGGAGTACCCTCTCCCCCTCGGACAGGCGAGCAAACCCCAGCTGCATGGGTTCACCCCCAGACAAGTCATCCCCAGGAGGCGTGGGAGGAGAGGGAGGCACGGGTGGGACAACAAAGGTAGGCGCCAATCTGTTAGGAGGCCTCCGCAGACTCTCCTTAAAGGAAGGTCTCTCCCTGAGTCTGGTGTCAATCAAAATCAGGAAAGAAATAAGAGACTCGAGCTCCACTGGTAGGTCCTTAGCTGCAACCTCATCCTTCAAGGCATCCGAGAGACCATGAGAGAAAGCAGCGACCAGAGCCTCATTATTCCAGCCCACCTCTGCTGCCAGGGTACGAAACTCAATGGCGTATTCAGCTACGGATCGTGAACCCTGTCTGATGGACATAAGGAGCTTCGCAGCAGAGGCAGCACGAGCCGGCACATCGAATACCTTCCGAAGAGAAGCAACAAAACCGGAAAATTTGGCAACCACCGGATTGTTGTTCTCCCATAAAGGGCTGGCCCAGGCCAAGGCCTTGTCCGAGAGCAGCGAGATTAAGAAGCCCACCTTTGATCTCTCAGTAGGAAAGGCATGTGGCAGCAACTCGAAATAAATGCCCACCTGGTTAAGGAAACCTCGGCACTGAGTTGGCTCTCCCCCAAAGCGCTGTGGAAGGGGGGCAGAACCGGACATACCCCGAAACACCGCGGGCGCAACAACAGGTGTCGGGGTAGACTCTGGCGCAACAACCGGAGCGGCAGTAGGAGCGGACCCAGGAGCGACAACCGACCCATCGGCAACGGGAGCGAAATGAACCATGCGTTCAAGCAGGGTTTGCAACGCCACGGCGAACTGACCCAACAGGTGATCCTGCTGATCAAGTCTGGCAACCAGCGTGGGTAGTGAGGATGGCCCTGTACCGTCAGAATTCGTGGCCCCTTGGTACCGTGCGTTCAAGCAGGGTTTGCAACGCCACGGCGAACCGACCCAACAGGTGATCCTGCTGATCAAGTCTGGCAACCAGCGTGGGTAGCGAGGATGGCCCTGTACCGTCAGAATTCATGGCTTGGTCCTAATGTCACGGAACCATGAACCAGACGTACAACAACAGATAAGTGAAAATAAGACAGCTTTATTGAAAAACAAGCTATAAAGCAAAAGTCCAAACGGATGGCGAAACCGATGCAGAGTCTTTGCGAAGCCAGGGGTCAGGAACCAGCAGGGTAGTCAGACGAAGCCAGGATCAGGAACCAACAGGGTAGTCAGACGAAGCCAGGATCAGGAACCAACAGGGTAGTCAGACGAAGCCAGGAACAGGAACCAGAAGTAGCAGCAGTCTTAGTAGCATGTGAACACAGGAGGACCAAGCAGGGAACTGAAGCCACAGACCTATATATATGAGCTAGGCATCCAGCTCCTCCCAGGGGGAAGGAGGAGCCGCAGGGTGGGAGGCTACAAGAAACCCAGAAACCAAGATGGCCGCCAGCACATGTCAAACGAAGGAGAACAGCAAGAAGGTAAGACCATGACACAAATCTCATGACCAACCGCTCCACTGTTAACGGGAGCTAAAAGCCCAAGAACACAACAGAAGTTTTTACTAATATTACAAATATTAAGCAGAATACCACACCAGATTATCTAGTTCATATTGCAATGTAACAAAAGACATTTTTTAACAGTGTATTATAATAAACTGTACATTTAAGACTTTTTGAAACACGTTTGGTGTAACACTTACTGGTTTGGATTGGATCCATATTCCAAGAGTAAATCGACTATCTTTTGGAGCCCAAGTAATGCAGCAATAAACAATGGTGTTTGGCCAAGAGAATTTACTGAATCAGGTGGGATTCCTGAAAAAAAAAAAAAAACAAGTGACAACTATAAGATCATCTCACCCACAATTTAGAATTTAAAATATAGATTACCATAATTTTTATTGAGATCATCAAAACAATGGCACCACGGCACTACAATTCTTTCTGTATGCTATATGTTTTAGGTCTGCAGCTGGTTGGTGTGGCACAAAGGAAAAGTGTACCCGACTCCTGCAACAGCTAAGGGTCTTAAAGGGACAGTAAATCCAGTGCAATTCAAAAACAAAAAACGTCCCCCCTGCAAGTTAATGCCATAATGTGCTAGTATGTACCGCAAATAGATTGGCTGATTGGATGACCTGTTGCTATGGATTTTTTTTTTATATAATTTACAGTATGTCAAGAAAAACTTAAAAAACATAAGTTGGGTAATAAAATAACCTGGATCAACTGCAGGAAGATTTCAACTCTGAAGTCCCCGAGAGATATACTGTAGCTTTATGGAGTATTTGACCCCTAACAAATTATCCATAAGGATTTCGAGAAAATCCAAAAGAGAGAGAGATTTACTTCCATTTTGAGGGTGTTATAAACATACCTACCAGCACCTTGTGTTGTTCGCCTGCATATGATGTGCACTGATCATGCAGTTTCATGGTGTCATTTGTTGTTCTGTACGTACAGCCTATAGTAGAGTAAATCTTCACTTTCCTGTCAGAAATCTCTGTCTGTTTTAAACATGAACTATTAAGCCCATTTTACACATGCGGACCGTTAAGATCTGCCTGTCAGTTTTTCAGGCGGATCTGAACGGATGCCCCATGCATCCCTATGGGGCAGCGGATGTCAGCGGAGACATGTCCACTGACATCCGATCCAAACTTGTCCGTCAAATCCGGACGGATGGAAACCCTATTTTCCATCCGTCTGGCGGATCGGATCAGATGATAACAGACAGGCGGACCGTTCTCATCCGATTCCCCCATAGAGGAGAGCGTGGATCTGACACCTCCGTCTCCACACACAGAGCGGAGACGGAGCTGTCATCTGCCTGCTCAGCGGGGGATCGGCGGATCGATCCCCCGCTGATCAGAAAATGGAACAGACGGGATCGGATATGTGTGAAAGGGGCCTTAGGCATTGCAGTGCATATGCTGATGCACATCCTTCGTAGGGAGGGGAACTGACACTTTTTGTGAAAAAACAACATATTCCCCCCCAATCTCTGGGTCTCTCTGTCATGTGTTCTACAGATGAGAGCTAAACTGTAATTAGATCAAAAACAGACAAAACAGGCAATTGAGCAATTAAGAGAGCTCATAACTTTAGCACTCCAACATTTACATTTGTGATACAACACAGGAATTGGTGAGGCATGGATTGGACTTTGTGTAACCCAAAACAAGATGTTGCCTATCCCTTTGACGAATGGGAACAAGTAAGCGGAATTAGAACATGAACATAGGGGATTCGATCTGCCATGACACTACAAACTAAAGCCACAATATTACAAAGTAAGACAAACAAATCACACAGGAAATATAACTACACTAATACCTAGTTAAAACAACAAAAACATTTGAAGGTATATGATGTCTTTAACTCCCTTAGCGGTATCCCCGAGCGTGACTTGGGGTGGATTTTTCATGCCTTTTTTTTCTGATTATTATGTAATAATAGCAGAGCAGAAGAGGAAAAAACCCACAGGGAAACCCAGGAACATTACCAGACCACAGAGAAGCATCCAGCCTGATCAGTGTAAAAATGAAACTAACACTGTCTGCACAGGAAGAGGAAGAAGCTCTGCCTCTATAATTACAAGCCATGCCGCATGCCTTTCCATCCCACGGACCTCAAGAAAATGGCCGCTCATACATTCTCAATGGGGAAGTATAGAAAATGGCTGCTCATGCAAACTAATGGGAACACAGAGACCATGAACCATAGCAAATCGGAGGCCCCCCACAGCGCGTCATGTGGCCTCCAGGACCCCCCAAAGGGGTCCCAAAACAATAGGCAGGGGTAGAGGAATGCCAAGGGGTACACCAGATTAGTCCTTCAGGGTGCCAGGGAACCGAAAGAGCCCCTAAGGTCCGAGGCCCGCCCCGCGACCACCAAGGGTGTTTGGGAGGACAATTTTACTCACTATACCACGGTACCAGGTGGGGGCCACTCCAAAACAGATCACCTCCCACCCAGGATGGGGGTGCTGTCAGCCAAGGGGAAGCTGCGACTCAGGGCATTCCAGGTCGATGTGTCCCAGCGAGACTGCCCACTCGCAGGCTCGTCCCCATCCATCGGGGCACTGTCATGCTGAGACCTAGTTCTGGACTATAACCTGCTCACTCTCACTGGCCAGGCTGGGAGACTTTAAGGATGAAGATTATCCAGTGCGAAACCACAGCCAGCTGTTGCTTGTTGTTTCTCTGGATCTTGGTCCTCAGGAACTAACTAGTTAAAAAATAAAAAAACACAAACTTTCCTTGTTACAGCTAAGACCGAAGTCGCAGCAGAGAGCTAGGTCCTATTCCTAACACTAGGCAGAACTGCTTGCAACTAAACTGTTTGATGATAGCAGAGTCTGAGGGGTTATGCCTGCAGGGACAGCCCTCATAAGTTTTTTCCTGCCTAGTGCCTAGTGCCTATTCCTAGGAGGAGAATAACCCTATGAGTCATAAGGAGCTGCTTCTGTCGATGAACGATAGAGAAAACTTCTTATGAGCCGAAAAGGAGAGCCCACGTCTACGACGAAGTTCCTTGCCCTTTGTAGCCTGTGGAAGAAAAGTACTCTTTCCCCCTGTGAGACCTTTAATGATGTCATCCAGGGTAGCACCAAACAGGTGATCCCCTTGAAAGGGGAGATCAGTCAAGGCTTTTTTAGTAGTCTGGTCCGCAGACCAGCATTTAAGCCAAAAGTCACGCCAAAGGACCACTGCCGAAACAGAGAGCCAAGCCACTAGGGGAGCCGCATCCAAAGAGGCATCACAGATAAACTGCATCCCCTGGACCAGCTGGTACGCCAGCTCAGCAAAGGCAGCAAAGGCAAGCTATTCTCCCTCCAAGTCACGGCGTAAAAGCTTAGCCCACTTGGTCAGAGTTTGCGACACCAGGGCAATGGTGAATACCGGCCTCAGTGCCGAACCAGCCAGAGTGTACAAATTGCAGGTAACGGCCTAAGCCTTTCAGTCAGCCGGGTCCTTAAAGGCCAGGGACTCTTCAACCGGAATGATGGTTGCCTTGTTAAATCTGGAAACCTGAGGGTCCACCACCGGTGGAACAGTCCACTTCTTAATAAGGGACTCCTCATAGGAGAAACGCCTATAAGATCGCTTAGGGACTCCAAGGGGATGCTTTGGTCATCCCCACTCATTACCGATAATTCTGTCAAAATAGGTAGAGAAAGGAAACACCTTTGCCACTCTGGATGGCTTGTGAGTGCCAAAGGGAACCTGCGCCTCGGTCGCAGCTGCAGCTGTGTCCTCCATCTTCAAGGTCTCACCCACAGATACAATTAGTGCTTCCACCACTGCCTTTTCGTGTACGGTTGCAGATATGGAGGAATCATCCTCACTATCTGAGGATTCCGGGTGCGTGGTCACAGACCTAGCAGGGTGACCCCCGTCCGCAGCGACCGAATCAGATTCAGGATCTGATGAGACAGATGAGGCAGGGGGGCGCTTTTTGCTAGCCCGTCGCCCGAGAACCACCTTCACCCAGGACAGAAAGGACTCCAGGACGTGCTGTCAGTGCATCAAGAGAGGGGATCAGGTGGGGAGATGAGTCACCAGGGGGACCCCACAAAAAGTGTAAAACTGCAAAGGGACAACCCCCACCACGCTGGCAGCACGGCCCGGTCGTCAGCCAGCACAAAGTACCAAGCAATCCTCAGCAGGGAGGGAGAGAACTCTACCAGACTCATCACCCAGCAGAAACAGGCACCTGCAGCTAGCAAGATAATCTGCACTCCATGTGTGGTGATCAGGAAGTGAAAAAATTCAGGAGTCAGCACCAGGGTATGAGGAGGGGCTCCTGCCGCCAAAATCGCCGCCCATGGGGCTCAACTGTCATGCCCGCCGCTATTTTCAATGGCAAACCACCACAAAATGGCCACTGGACTAAACAAACATGGCCGCCGTGCATAGAAACACACAGGCTACAGCAAAATGGCGGCCCCACGCGTCACCACGAGGCTCCCAGGGACCAAGAAGGGATCCCTAGGCCTCAAGAACTGGCCCAGGCAGGACAGGGGGCCCTGGCAGGAGCCCCCACTAGGTACAACCCCCCCGCATAGCCGATCATCCAGTCACCGGCGGTGCACCCCTCAGCCCCCATCGCCAGAACAGCGCCTAGGAGGTGGAGCAGACCACCCACACAGCCCCAGCATAAGTGGAGGAGGGGTAGAAAGGGAGACAGGTGAAAGAGGGGTGTCTGACATGAAGGAGGGGAACCCGGGGCTCCGACCGTCCCAAGGAGGGGCCCACGTCCACCCCAAAACCCTCCAGGGGGAGAGGAGGGAATCGAAATGGGGGCTGTCATCCAGGAGGAATGCTGCGACTCGGGCCGAGACCTGGTCGTATGTGACCTCGCAAGGCGTTTAACTCGCAGGCCAGCCCCTGTCCAGTGGGGCAATGTCGTGGCCGACCTAGCGCAGAGCTGAGATCTGCGCGCGCTCGCTTGCAAGACTGGGTTGACCACTGGATCTAGATTATCCATCCAGCCAGTTGCCCAGTCCAGCAGTTGATTGTACAGACAAACCAGGAGAAAAAAATTCTATCTAAAAGGAAAAATTTTGCCAGGACCAGAGTTCCCAGAAAGAAACTAGGTCCTTACTCCGGACCAGGCAGAAAAAAAACTAAGTACATTAAGCAGAGAGAGGGCGTATACCACCTGGGACTGCCCATACTCGTAGCCAGATTCTTTTTCTGCCTAGTGTCCTACTCCTGTAGGGGGCAGTATAACCCAATGGTTAAGAAGATCAGGAGCTGTGTCTGTCAATGAACGTAAGAGAAAACAGTCTTTATTGAACATTGCAGAAACAATACAAAAAAAAAAGCACCACAACATCGCTCTACACATCAGTAGTAGTGACTTCAATATATACATAGTCAAAAATCACATATTGATCGCTATGGGTACATATACAACACATGACTTCGTACAGTACAGCATACAGTGCATCCGGAAAGTTTTCACAGCACTTCACTTTTGCCACATTTTCTTCTGTTACAGCCTTATTCAAAAATGGATTAAATTAATTATTTGCTTCAAAATTCTACAAACAATACCCCATAATGACAATGTGAAAAAAGTTTGTTTGAAATCTTTGCAAATTTTTTAAAATATAATTAAATATAAAAAAATCACATGTGCATAAGTATTCACAGCCTTTGAGATGACACTTAAAATTTAACTCAGGTGCATCTTGTTTCCACTGATCATCCTTGAGATGTTTCTACAACTTGATTGGAGTCAACCTGTGGCAAATTTAGTTGATTGGACATGATTTGGAGAGGCACACGCCTATCTATATAAGGTCCCACAGTTAACAGTGCATGTCAGAAAAAAAAAACCAAGCCATGTAGTCCAGGGAATTGTCTGTAGACCTCCGAGACAAGATTGTATAGAGGCACAGATCTGGGGAAGGATACAGAAAAATTTCTGCAGCAATGAGCATAGTGGCCTCCATCATCCGCAAATGGAAGAAGTTTGGAACCTCCAGGGCATTTCCTAGAGTGGGCCGCCCGGCCAAACATAGCGATCGGGGAAGAAGGGCCTTAGTAAGGGAGGTGACCAAGAACCCGATGGTCACTCTGACAGAGCTCCAGCATTTCTCTCTGGAGAGAGGAGAACAGGAGAACCTTCCAGAACAACCATCTCTGCAGCACTCCACCAATCAGGCCTTTATGGTAGAGTGGCCAGACAGAAGTCACTCCTCAGTAAAAGACACATGACAACCTGCCTGGAGTTTGCCAAAAGGCACCTTAAGGACTCTCAGATCATGAGAAACAAAATTTTCTGGTCTGATGAAACAAAGATTCAACTGTTTGGCCTGAATGTCTTTGGCCAGCGTCGTGTCTGGAGGAAACCAGGCACCACTCATCACCTGGCCAATACAGTGTAGCATGGTGGTGGCAGCATCATGCTGTGGGGATGCTTTTCAGTGGCAGGAACTGGAAGACTAGTCAGGATCGAGGGAAAGATGAATGCAGCGATGTACAGAGACATCCTTAATGAAAACCTGGTCCAGACTGGGACAAAGGTGCATCTTCCAACAGAACAACGACACTAAGCACACAGCCCAGATTTGAACCCAATTGAGCATCTCTGGAGAGATCTGAAAATGGCTCCCCATCCAACCTGATGGAGCTTGAGAGGTCCTGCAAAGAAGAATGAGAGAAACTGCCCAAAAATAGGTGTGCCAAGTTTGTAGCATCATACACAAAAAGACTTGAGGCTGTAATTTGTGCCTAAGGTGCTTCAACAAAGTACTGAGCGAATACTTATGTAAATGTCATTTTTTTTTTTCATTTTTTATTTTTAATACATTTGCAAAGATTTCAAACAAACTTCTTTCATATTGTCTTTATAGGGTATTGTTTGTAGAAGTTTAAAGAAAATAATGAATTTAATCAATTTTGGAATAAGGCTATAACATAACAAAATGTGGAAAAAGTGAAGTGCTGTGAATACCTTCCGGATGCGTTGTTAAGTACAGGTAAACAGTGCAACCAATACAATTTAAAAACTACAGGACACTTAAGTTAGGGAGGCCATACACGGTTTGAATCTTGGCTGGTTAAGCAGGAACCGGCCGAGATTCAAACCATGTATGGGCAGGCTGAATTTACCAAGCTGCTTAATCAATCAACTTGGGTACAACCAGCCTGCCAGATTTTACATGCGACTATTGTTAGTGGCTGGTATAGCTGCTAGCATAAATCACTGTCTTCTCCCGGTCATCCCCCTGCCATGAGAAGAGAATGCCTCAGCAGGAGGGTTTCCCTCAAAACTGTCTGTGCTGATAGGGGAATCAAGCAAATTTCTTTCTACCAGGTTGCAGGAAAAAATTTGCACCATGTATGGTCAGCCTTAGAGGCCCCCAGAGGGACACAGAGAACTAAGTGTTAACTGCCCCTAGCCCTCCAACCAGTAACACATAGACTCTAGACTCAATCACAAGTTCCTGCAGGTTATAGCTTTTTAGACTTTTGATATAGTTTTACATATTTTTTGTCTTTCCTTAGTGCTACATTATAATTCACTTTTAAATTAGTTCAATTTAGAAAGAATGTCTAAGAAAATTATTATTAATAATAATTCTTATATTTTCTACCAAAAATAGGCTTTAATTTGACCATATTTAAACAGTAATTAATGCAGGGCATGACAAATTTGAATTTGAATCTAGGAGCCAGCTAAAAAAATTTAGCAGCCCGTTTTTTAAATCAGCTGCCCGGCACCCAGAAAAGCAGAAAAGAAAGAAAGAAAAAAAGAAGGCAAGAAAGAGAAATAAAAGAGAGAGAGAGAGAGAGAGAGAGAGAGAGTAATGGAAAGAAAGAGAGAAGGGGAGAGAGAGGGGGGGGGAATGGAGAAAAAGAAAGAAAGAAAGAAAGAAAGAAAGAAAGAAAGAAAGAAAGAAAGAAAGAAAGAAAGAAAGAAAGAAAGAAAGAAAGAAAGAAAGAAAGAAAGAAAGAAAGAAAGAAAGAAAGAAAGAAAGAAATGAGAGGGAGAGTGAAAGGGGGAAAGAGAGAGAGGGGGAGAGAGAGCTAGAGGAAGAAGGAGAGGGAGAAAGAAGGGAGGGAGGGAGAGGGAGAGAAATGGAAAGAAAGAAAAAAAAAGAGAACAAAAAGAGGAGAGGTGGAGGGGGTGGAGGAGATAGAGAGGGAGAGTCTAAGGCAGACAGGGAGCGGAAGACACATGAATTTCTGTGTAGAGCCCAGGCCCATTCCCCCGCCTCACACACCGCTCACCTACGGACCTGGCACTATTACCTGATATCATGTGTGCAGGGTGACTGCAACATGGAGAGCTGACAGAAGGCGAGCAGTGAATCCTATGGATGTGCTGAGAGTGGAGAAGAAGAGGTGACCGGTTCTGATTGGTCAGCGCCGCCCATGTGATGGTGCTGACCAATTAGAATGCCTCTTGTCTGTACACTGAGAGGTATCACCGAAGCAGCGTCTCAATGCCTGACAGCGGATGACTGAAAAAATTCCAGGCAACCGGACTCAATTTCTAGTCGATAATGCAGCCTGGCGCCAGGGATTTGTTGAGCTCCGAGTTAATGTAACAATTTTTCGCAATAAAAAATAGGTATACATTTCAAAATTACTGAATAAAAAGAAAACAGAAAAATTTTGTTCAAAGTTCTGAAGCAGATGATTGTGGATCAACCACTACCGGTAAAGCAGCAGCACGGCCCTGTTGTTCTGGGAGGGCCCCCTCGCGCGGCCCCTGGGGGGAGCATTTGGCGCGCTCTGTGATTGCCTTGTCCTTCGGACATGGCTGATTGCAGATCGTGTTAAAGGGTCAATTACAGCGGCCCTTTACCAAGTGATCAGCTGTGTCAAATCACAGCTGATCACGATGTAAACAGACTTGTCGGTTATCGGCAGTCCTTTCCTTACGCGCTGTCACAACGCGAGGAGAGGAGAGCCGATAACTGGCAAACCTGACAGGGGACTTGTACACATATAATCAGGGCACTAATCATCAGTGCCCTGATGATTAGTGCAGCCCCATCAGTGCCCATCAATGCTGCCCACCCCCTATAATCAGTGTCACCTATCAGTGCCCATTAGTGCAGCCTATCAATGCCACACATTAGTGCAGCCTTATCAGTGTCCATCAGGGCCCCCTCATTGTAGACTATAAGTGCAGCCACATCAGCGCACATCAGTAAAGGAGAAAATTACTTATTTGCAAAATCTTATAACTGAAACTAAAAAAAAAACTAAAAAGAAAGCACCCATAATTGGATGATGGGCATCAGCAGAGATTTACCTGAAAACTTCCTTGCACAGTGATTTGCGCTTTTAGTAAATCAACCCCTTTGTTTTCCTCAGGTTATTCCTGATAAATCTGAAAACTTCCAAGTAAACTCAAACCCTATTATGTCACACCAGTCTTGCGTCTATATGTTACATTCCAGAGACAGTTCTTTACTATAGGCAGCCCTCAAAAATTCCACTCGCCTTCTCGCATTTTGCGAGTGGAATGAGGAGGAATGCGAGTAAGAAATAGGGCTGTGCTGTATAGGGAATTTAGTGAGAGCCCAGTGCCCGCCGCCGCGGTTCACAGCGCAGCCTGCATTCTCTGTATGACGTCACACGCAGCCTCGCCTCCGCCTCCGGCTCCGCCTTCTGCCTCCGGCTCTGCCTTCTGCCTCCCGCTTCCTGCCCGGACCTACACACCACCGCAATTGCCGGTATCGTTACCGCTCCCGCTGCAACACTGAATCTAGACACAGCATCCGCCTTTCTTCTACACACTGGGGCATTTACTTCATTTTAGCTGCACCGCTGGTGACTTCTGGATAAAGTTTCTGTGAGTCAGTTTGAGACACCCTTATGGCTTATTAAGCAATGGCTGAGACTGTGCTTTACATGCTATATATGCCACACATGCTTGACCTCCTCCTCACCACCCCTATATCTGGCCAAAGATCCACAGTCTCCACTCCAATACAAGCTTTTGAGGAACACAGCCTCCAAAGGTAGTCATCTATCTGGACTCTGTTTTATACCCACCTGCTTTAAAGTGGAATCAAAATACTTCCATACACAATGCCAGATGTGGGGGATGAGTAAGTTTTGAGGTCTCATCACTGCTGTGCCTCTATGCTTTTGCTTTAGCCTGAAGATTTATGATATGATATACCTTCAAGTTTTACTCACATCACCGGATGCCACCTGATGTAATCTTCATCAAGATCTGAATCATACCTTTGCCTCCAATTCTACCCCCCCCCCAATCCATTTTACCTATGCCTCCAATTCTGCTCCCCCCTCCCCATGCTCCCCCCTCCCCAATCTATCGATCCTATGCCTCCAATTCCACCCCCTCCCCCAAACTATCATACATATATGCCTCCAATTCCACCCCCCTCCTGCCACCCCCCTCCTGCCAAATCCATCATACCTATGCCTCCAATTCCACCCCCTCCCCCAAACTATAATACATCTATGCCTCCAATTCCACCCCCCTCCTGCCAAATCCATCATACCTATGCCTCCAATTCCGCCCCCCCAATCTATCACACTTATGCCTTCAATTCCACCCCCCAATCTATCATATTCGTATGATAGTTGGGAGGGAGGAGGGGTGGAATTGGAGGCATACGTATGGTGGAATTGGAGGCATATGTATGAAGGATTGGGGAAATATTGAAAGCATAAATGCGCTTGATTGGGAGAGGGGAGGGATTGAAGGCCTAGGTGTGCTGGAGAGGGGAGTTTGGAGGTGTGCTAACATTGATACTGTTAAAGTTGTTGTTAATATTTATTTTTGTAACTTAATTCTGAATACAAATATTTAACAGTGTAATTTTATGAGATATTTTACGAGGGCGTGTTTAGGGGCGGAGCAGGGTAGGGTTTGGGTGGGGCAACAAGTGGCGAGTAACTCTTAAGATCTGGCTAGTAGCTCAGGACTTGAAATTTTGAGCCCTGCTATAGGCATGTCAAATTTATAGATTTTCCTTTTTTTTCTATGGGGGGGGGAGGTTGCACACAGCCCATGTATTTATTTTGAAGCTCTTCGGAGCTGTGCTTTGTCAAAAATCCCTCTAAACAAAAGAAGGTTAACCGTAAAATCACAGCACAAAAAAAAAGTACACAAAGGGTACAGTATGGCCAATTCTTTAGCCAAAGCTGCTATGCCAAGTACTTGGTAAAGAGACACCTCTGGATGGGGAGATGCAAAAGATCAGAAAGCTACAGAATCTCCCCCCGACATTAGGGCAGGCCCCCCAATAACCTGCACCCTCTGTCTCTGTGCAAAAAACAAACAAAAATACACATGCAGTGTAAGTAAGTGCTCGTGACAAAAAATAAAATGCCATGTGCAGTACATAGCGGGCCCTCTGGGTAATGTAAAAATTGCCCTGGCTAGCAAGAAGGCCACATGCAAAGGCTAAGTACAAGTAAAGCATGAAGTGACATGTCCCTGCACCAGTGAAACATCAATGGCGTAGAGCAGCCCCCTAGTCTTTTTCCAACACCCATGGGACGCCACTCTCTGGGGGTCCCCCTTTTTTGTGGCCTTCAGCAAGTTTAAAGTACTGTTCTGTCCCCACATGAAGGCGAATGAAGGTATAACTGATAATAGCTGTGTGACTTCCTACCTTTGTATCCAAGCATTGGGGCAGACCGGACCGCAGATGCTCAGGTTAGATGAATCCAGACTTAGGCATGAAGATGAAATCAAACGTGGGTTTATTCAATCCAGGTACAACAATAGACGGTGATACAATACTGTTCTGTAGTAGTGGTATCAATACTGTCCTGTTGATGTCTATCCTGAGGCTAACTGCTGGTCAAAAACTGATGCCTTCACAAGTCCAAAAATGTGCAGTTTCCAGTCACACAGCCATAAGGAACTGAAGATGGCTGCTGGACATGATAAGACACACAGTCTGAAAAAACCACGCCCAAAATGTCAAAAACTTTACTATCAAGAACAAAGGCGTGTGACATGCAAATTCTGGCCAGCAGATGGCAGCAGTACAACAATGCATAGAAACAACATGGTGAAAGGAAGATTGTTAATGCAATGTACAAAATAACTATGAGGAGAACAGCACAAGTACTGTACATTTAAACCCAATCACCTAAATCTCAAATAAGCTGTACGTTGATGGAATTTCAAAAGGTATGGAGAAAAAATTATGGATGTGGTCGTACCATATCATTCTTGTCCTTTCTGAAAAACCTAGACTTTCCTGGAAGCATTGGTCCTACACTTTACCCAATGTATCTGCACTGTTCTCAACAAAGCTTCAAAACAAATAAAGCAAAAATGCAAATCTCCCACACTCCAGCGCACCACAACAAAAAAATGCCCTGTGTTGTGATGCACTGTGTTAAAAAAAGACAAACAGGCTGCTCTAACACAGAAAGCCTAAGCGCATGATAATACAATGCATTGACTCATACATGTTAACACAACACACACACTGAGTGGGCCCTTATACAGAAATGTTTTTCCACCTTTATCTTAAGTCTATTAAGATCTTACTACTGTATCCGAAACTCTAAGGCTGGGTTCACATTTATGCGGTTGTGGTTGATGTGGTTTTCAGGTGTGTTTTGCGTTGCATTTTTGAACATGAGTTTTTGATGCGTATTGTAATGCAATTTTTATGCGTTTTGTGGTTTATTTTTTTTATCTCTTTAATAAACTGTGTATAGCTGGTTGTTAAGGAGTGGGCCAGGAACCTGGCCGCCATGTTCCTAACAACGAATGACTCATCAGCCGTCAGCGGGGAATCTTGATGTGGGGAATGTAAAAAAAAAAAAAAGAAAAAAAAACTGCTGCCAATAAATTGTCAAAAAAACAGCGTGGGGTCCCCCCCCCCCAAATAAATACCAGACCCTTATCCGAGCATGCAGGAAAAAGAGGGGAGGATCGAGCGGGCCTCCCCCCTCCTAAACCATACCAGCCCACATGCCCTCAACATTTAGCAAGGAGGTCCCCAAATCTTGCTCCTTAACTATTTAAGAAATATCACACAGCAGAGCAGGCAGACCGTGGGAGCATACGTCGAGAGCGGAGCTTGTTTTTTTTTTTCTTTTTTCGGGTTCAGCAGTGCGGTGGGCATCGTGATTGAGCATGGATTTAAATCAGGGGACATTGTTTTTTTATTTTTTAATAGAGCCTCCCGCCCCAAAGCGTCCCCTCATGTTGAGGGCCTGTGCCCTTGTATGGTTCCGGGGGGGGCGCTCGCTCATCCCCTCCTTTTTCTGACCTGCCGGGCTGCATACTCAGATAAGGGTTTGGTATCGATTTTGGGGAGGACACCAGGCAATTTTTTTAAAAGATTTGGCATGGGGTTCCCTCAAAATCCATACCAGACCTGAAGGGAAGGGCCTTGTATGAATTGGGGGGGGGGGGCACACCATTTTTTTTTGCCGGCAACTCT
Organism: Pelophylax lessonae; assembly: GCF_965119305.1. Taxonomy (NCBI): domain Eukaryota; kingdom Metazoa; phylum Chordata; class Amphibia; order Anura; family Ranidae; genus Pelophylax; species Pelophylax lessonae. The sequence goes on along the minus strand of NC_138769.1, from coordinate 390,036,854 downwards.
TGTTTTTTATATTTAGCTGTCAGCGGGGAAGCTCACTCACAGCTGATGATTCACTGGTTGTTAAGCACATAGCGGCCCAGCCCGCTCCTTAGCAACCAGCTATACACTGTATAACACAAGCAAAACGCTTGTGTTTTTGGTGCGGGTCTATTGAAGTCAATTGCATGCAAAATTAAATCTGCTGTAGAGCTACACGATTCTGGATAAAATGAGAATCACAATTGTTTTGCTTAGAATAAAGATCACGATTCTCTCACGATTTTCGACATATCATCATTTATACACATTATACAAAAAAATTGGGCCAACTTTACTGTTTAGTTTTTTTTTTAATTCATTAAAGTGCATTTTTTCCCCAAAAATTGTGTTTAAAAGAACGTGTGTGACATAAAAAAAATACATTGATTGCTATTTTATTCTCTAGCATCTCTGCTAATATTTATATATATATATATATATATATATATATACACAACTGCAAGAAAAAGTATGTGAACCCTTTGGAATGATATGGATTTCTGCACAAATTGGTCAAAAAAAGGTGATCTGATCATCATCATCTAAGTCACAACAATAAACAGTCACAGTCTGCTTAAACTATTAACACAAAGAATGACATTTTTCCATGTTTTTATTGAACACACCATGTAAACATTCACAGTGCAGGTGGAAAAAGTATGTGAACCCTTGGATTTAATAACTGGTTGAACCTCCTTTGGCAGCAATAACTTCAACCAAACGTTTCCTGTAGTTGTAGATCAGACATGCACAACGGTCAGGAGTAATTCTTGACCATTCCTCTTTACAGAACTGTTTCAGTTCAGCAATATTCTTGGGATGTCTGGTGTGAATCGCTTTCTTGAGATCATGCCACAGCATCTCAATTGGATTGAGGTCAGGACTCTGACTGGGCCACTTTAGAAGGCGTATTTTCTTCTGTTTAAGCCATTCTGTTGTTGATTTACTTCTATGCTTCGAGTCATTGTCCTGTTGCAACACCCATCTTCTGTTGAGCTTCAGCTGGTAGACAGATGGCCTTAAGTTCTCCTGCAAAATGTCTTGATAAATTATTTTTCCTTCGATGATACCAATCCGTCCAGGCCCTGATGCAGCAAAGCAGCCCAAAACCATGATGTCCCCACCACCATACTTCACAGTTGGGATGAGGTTTTGATGTTTGTGTGCTGAGCCTCTTTTTCACCACACATAGTGTTGTGTGTTTCTTCCAAACAACTCAACTTTGGTTTCATCTGTCCACAGAATATTTTGCCAGACCTGCTGTGGAACATCCAGGTGCTCCTGTGCAAACTGTGCAGCAATGTTTTGTTTGGACAGCAGTGGCTTCCTCTGTGGTATCCTCCCATGAAATCCATTCTTGTTTAGTGTTTTACGTATTGTAGATTTGAAAACAGGGATGCTAGCATTTGCCAGTGACTTTTGTAAGTCTTTAGCTGACACTCTAGGATTCTTCTTCACCTCATTGAGCAGTCTGCGCTGTGCTCTTGCAGTCATCTTTACAGGACGGCCACTCCTAGGGAGAGTAGCAGCAGTGCTGAACTTTCTCCATTCATAGACAATTTGTCATACCATGGACTGATGAACCGCAAGGCTTTTGGAGATACTTTTAGAACCCTTTCCAGCTTTATGCAAGTCAACAATTCTTAATCGTAGGTCTTCTGAGAGCTCTTTTGTGCGAGGCATCATTCACATCAAGCAATGCTTCTTGTGAAAAGCAAACCCAGAACTGGTGTGTGTTTTTTATAGGGCAGCTGTAACCAACACCTCCAATCTCATATCATTGATTGGACTCCAGTTGGCTGACATCTCACTCCAATTATCTCTTGGAGATGTCATTAGTCTAGGGCAGTGATGGCGAACCTTGGCACTCCAGATGTTTTGGAACTACATTTCCTATGATGCTCATGCACTCTGCAGTGTAGTTGAGCATCATGGGAAATGTAGTTCCAAAACATCTGGGGTGCCAAGGTTTGCCATCACTGGTCTAGGGGCTCACATACTTTTTCCACCTGCACTGTGAATGTTTACATGGTGTGTTCAATAAAAACATGGCAACATTTCATTTTTTGTGTGTTATTAGTTTAAGCAGACTGTGATTGTCTATTGTTGTGACTTAGATGATGATCAGATCCCATTTTATGACCAAGTTGTGCAGAAATCCATATCGTTCCAAAGGGTTCACATACTTTTTCTTGCAGCTGTATATATATATATATATATATATATATATATATATATATATATATATATATATATAGGGTTTGGGGGTTCTAAGTAATTCTGTAGCAAAAAAAAACGGAATTTTTGTAAAAACTTACCTGTAAAATTCCTTTCTCTGAGTCCTCCGACAGTCGCCGCCTCCTATAAGTCATCACTGTTGGGTATTGACTTCTGCTCCGCAGGAGTAGCTAGGCATATAGACTTAGTCAAAAACAAAAGGCATTTGCATATACACACCCATGGGGGCTGTCCCATCTGGTCAATACCCCCCTGCAGTGATCACTCCCAACTCAGTTTGGTAGCATAGCAGTAGGTAATAAGAACCCCAAAAGAGGGGCGGGGCGGCGACTGTCGGAGGACTCAGAGAAAGGAATTTTACAGGTAAGATTTTACAAAAATTCCTTTTCTCTTACGTCCTCCAACAGTCGCCGCCTCCTCTTAGTCATCACTGTTGGGATGTCCCAAAGCAGTATAGACATGAGGGGTGGGAGACGCAACCGTAGAAAAGGCAACGCAGTACCCACATCAGAGAAAGGAATCTTACATGCACCTGTCAGGTACCTTGGTTGAGGCCGAAGTGCTGAGAGGGCTTCCCTTGTAGCTCGGTGCGGATCACCCCTGGAGGTGAGACAGGAGATGTCACGTACCAAGGAGCACTGGATGCTGGTGAAATCCGGATGGATGGATGGTATGGTATGGACACCCAGGACCGCTTCCAGGAGATCTAAAGGTGCTCAGTGGAAAAAGACACAAGGTTAATGCCAGGCCGAGGGTCATACACAGTTAATCAGTCCGGAAGTAATGAGCCAAGTGGAAGGTAGCAAAGGGGCAAGACAAGAGAGAGTCTGTGAGATCCAAGCCAAGGTCGGTACACAGGAGATCCAGCAGGGGTGTCAGAGCAAAGAGTGGTCAGGCAAGCCAAGGTCGATCAAGGGAGAGGATGCAGACAGGTCAAAGAAGCAAGCAGGGTCAAAACAGGAACACAGGTAAACGGACAGGTCACAGGTACAGGAGCTGACGATAAACCAGCACTGGAGCACACCGGAAGAGCGTCTTATATAGGGCCAGGGCTGGGGAGATGGGCGTGGTGACACACCTGCTCTGCATCCGGCGATCTATTGTTGCTGAATGGTGATTCCTTTCCTGACAGTGCCTGACAGTGCCCCCCCCCCCAGCCTCTGGATGCCCAATGACCATGTTTTTCTGGAAATTTGTTGTGAAATTCTCTCAAAAGTTTAGGGGCGTGGATGTTACTCAATGGTTCCCATGAAATGGAGAGGATATCCTTTCCATTTAATCAAGTATTGAGTACGGTTGCCTCTTTGTCGACAATCCAAGATATTCTCAACCTCAAATTCAGGCTCCCCTTCTACTGAAACTGGAGGAGGAGGTGCGAGGCATGAAATACTGGGTGAATTTTGAAAGAGCCGGGCAAGGCCAATTCAAAGGCCACAGGATTCACCACTCTCTTGACCTCAAAAGGACCGATGAATCTTGGCCCCAATTTCTTGGACGGCAGGATAATTTCAAATTGATTGAAGAGAGCCAAACTCGATCTCCAACTTTGTACACTGGGTTCTCCCTCCGTTTGAGGTCAAAAAATTTCTTATAATCCTGTTGTGCTTTATGAATATTGTCTTGTAGCAACTGGAAATTCGTTTTAATGGCTGCTAGCCGATCATGGACTGCGGGAACTGTTATTTCCTGATCCAAGTTAGGCAAAAAAGAAGGATGAAAGCCATAATTAGCCCAAAACGGGGTTTGGTTGGTTGCGGAGTGTATGGAATTATTGTAGGCGAATTCTGCACATGGAAGCAGGGAGGTCCAGTCTTCCTGAGAGCTGGTGCAAAAACATCGGAGGTACTGTTCCAAGGTTTGATTGGTTCTCTCTGTTTGCCCATTACTTTGTGGATGGTAAGCAGATGACAGGGACACTTCAACCGACAAGGACTTGCAGAGCTCCTTCCAAAATCTAGAGGTGAATTGAACACCTCGGTCTGACACTATATTATTTGGAAGTCCATGTAGCCTGACCACCTCTTTGATAAATGTGTTGGCTGTTTCCAGGGCGGAGGGAGTGCCCCTCATGGGCAAGAAGTGAGCCATTTTTGAGAGTCAGTCCACGACTACCAAGATGGTGGAAAACCCTTCTGAGGGTGGTAGCTCAACTATAAAGTCCATAGACAAACCTTTCCAGGGCTGCTCTGGAATCAGCAATGGTCTTAACAGGCCCCATGATTTGACTTTAGCCCCTTTGTTACGTTGGCACGTGATGCAGGAATTTACATAGCTTCTGCAGTCCTGATGTAGCTTAGGCCACCAGAAGCGGCGTTGGATAAGTTCGTAGGTCTTTTTTTCCCCGAAATGTCCAGCGAGTTTGCGGTCGTGAAAGGTTTTAAGGACCAACAATCTCACTTGTGTAGGAACAAAATTTTTTTCCTGGTGCCAGAGGAATCCTTTCCGTTTATTTAGAGAACCAGCTTCAAGTTCAGTACATTGAGTAGAGGCTTGCTGAATTGTGGACTGTAGGTCAGTGTGAATCAGAAAAAAGTTTTGAGCTGATAGGATGGTATTGGGCTCCGTCGTGCAGGGAGTATCCGGAAACATTCGGGACAGGGCGTCCGCCTTTCCATTCTTAGATCCTGGTCTGTAGGTAATATGGAAATTAAAGCGTGAAAAGAATAGAGCCCACCGGGCTTGCCGAGGACTTAGGCGTCTAGCAGTCCTGAGATACTCTAGATTCTTGTGATCCGTGAATATCATGATAGGGTGTGCCGCGCCTTCAAGCAGGTACCTCCATTCTTCTAGAGCACATTTAATAGCCAGAAGTTCCCGATCCCCCACATCGTAGTTCTTCTCTGGGGGTCACATTTTTCGAGAGAAGAAAGCTACTGGGTGTAGCAGGGTCTTCGGGCCTTGTCTCTGGGACAGAATAGCCCCTGTGGCTACTTCCGAAGCATCCACTTCGAGAATATAAGGTAAGACCGGGTCCGGGTGTTGAAGAATAGGTGCGGTCACAAACAGGCTTTTTAATTTATCAAAAGCTGACTGAGCCTCCGGTGACCAGCGGAAGCGAATCTGCTGGCGCATTAGTTGGGTGATGGGTGCGATAATTGTTGAGAATCCCTGTATAAATCTTCTGTAGAAGTTAGCGAAGCCCACAAATCGCTGAACTCCCTTCTTATCAGTGGGGGCTGGCCACTCCAAAATGGCTTTTACTTTTTGTGGATCCATAGAGACACCCTCAGTTGAAATGATAAGCCCTAGGAACTGGATGGACTTCCTCTCAAATTCACATTTTTCCAGTTTCACATAGAGCCCATGTTTCCTTAAGGTGGTTAATACTTTTTTGACATGAATCTGGTGGAGTTCCAGGGTGGAGGAGAAGACCAAGATGTCATCTAGGTACACAATTAAGAAGTTGTCCAGGAACTCTCGAAAAATGTCATTGACCAGATGTTAAAATGTGGCCGGGGCATTACACAGCCCGAAGGGCATGACCAGATATTCGAAGTGGCCAAAACGGGTTCTAAACGCCGTTTTCCACTCATCCCCTTCTCGGATGCGAATAAGGTTATACGCTCCTCAGAGGTCAAATTTGGTAAAGACCCGGGCAGACCGGAAGCGCTGGAACAATTCTGGAATCAAGGGGAGAGGATAACGATTTTTGATGGTAACTTTGTTGAGTTCCCGGTAATCAACACAGGGTCTTAACGTGCCATCTTTTTTCTCAACAAAGAAGATTCCAGCGCCAGCTGGGGAGGACGAGGGCCGGATGAACCCCTTTTCCAGGTTCTCGTTGACATAAGTCCGAAGAGTTTCTAATTCCTTCTCAGATAAGGGAACTATTCTTCCAAAAGGGATCTCGGCTCCTGGAAGAAGCTCAATGGGGCAGTCGTAGGGCCTGTGAGGGGGTAGAGCATCAGCCTTTTTTTGTCGAATACATCCCTAAAGTCCTGATAGGCTGCGGGAATGTCTTCAGGAAGGTCTAGGGCCGGCTGAACGGCCAGACACGTGGCGGGAGCGTTGGGTCCAGGGGGAAAGCAATGGTCCAGGCAATATTTGGACGAGAAGGAAATCCTCTTCTTCACCCAGTCAATTTGTGGGTTATGAGCCTGGAGCCATGGAAGGCCTAGGATAACCGGGAATAAGGGAGAGGACAAGACATCAAAGCGGAGGAGCTCTTGATGGCCCGAGTTCATGGTAGTGAGTACCGGATAGGTTTCTCTGGTCACAGGTCCGGAACTAGGCAGAGACCCGTCGGCCAGAAAGACTTGAAGCCGTTGCTCCTTAATTTGTAGGGGGACCCCCAGTTTCCTTGCTAGTGTACAATCCAGAAAACAACTTCAAGCTCCGGAGTCAACAATTACCGTGAGCTGGATCTTCTCTTCTGCTACCTGTAAGGAGATAGGAAGGATAAGGTGAGCAGGGGATGGCTCAGAGACCTGACAGTTCAAGACAGACCATGAATAGCACTTACTGGGCCTCACGGGGCAGTTTCGGAGGAAGTGGCCGGAGGCTCCACAGTATAGACAGAGGTTAGCCTGGCGGCGACATTGTCTCTCTTCGGGTGTTAGGGAGGAACGAATTAGTCCAATCTGCATGGGTTCACCGTCCGCAGAGGCATTCATAGCTGGTGCAGGGGGAGGAGAGGTGGCAAACGGGACCTTAGGCATCACCCAAGAAGCTCGGGCCCCCTGGAGGCGTTCTGATCGTCGTTCCCGCAGACGCCTGTCCATTTGGATGGCTAGAAAGATCAAGTTTTACAGGGATGCAGGTGTCTCTATCCGAGCAAGCTCGTCTTTTAGAGCTTCAGAGAGGCCATGACGGTACTGGTATTTCAATGCCGCCTCATTCCAGTCCGTGTCGGCTGCCCATCTACGGAAGTCTACAGTGTAGTCCTCGGCTGGGCGTTTATTCTGCTGTAAGGCATGTAAAGCAGACTCTGCTGTGACCATGCGCTGAGGATTTTCATATAGCTGGGCCATGGCCTCAAAAAAGGAGCTTACTGAGTTCAAGGTAGGACTCTGCTGTTCAAGGAGGTTGTGTGCCCAAGTCTGGGGTTCTTCAGCTAAGGAGATTATAAACCCCACTTTAATGGATTCCGAGGAGAAAGTCCTGGGCTGAAGAGCCAAATATAATAAACAGGCATTTTTGAAAGCCCTAAATTTCCTTCGCTCCCCACGGAAGCGTTCCGGCATGGGCACCCGTGGCTCTGGTGGCGGAGCTGAAGCTGAATGGGCGGAGCTAGCTTGATCCGGTTGAGAAGGAGCCGGCAAAGAATTAGTGGCAGGCTGATTAGGGTCTTTCGGAGGAGATGAGCCGGCTAGGTTTACTACCCGACCTTCCAGCTGGAAGTAACCATCTTGCAGTCTTTGTACGGCTTGGGTTAGGGCTGAAACCTGTTGGCATAAAGCCTCGAGCGGGGAAGCACCTCTGTTGGCCTCTGACATGGCTGGTTTATGCTGTCGGTACCTTGGTTGAGGCCGAAGTGCTGAGAGGGCTTCCCTTGCAGCTCGGTGCGGATCACCCCTGGAGGTGAGACAGGAGATGACACGTCCCAAGGAGCACTGGATGCTGGTGAAATCCGGATGGATGGATGGTATGGTATGGACACCCAGGACCACTTCCAGGAGATCTAAAGGTGCTCAGTGGAAAAAGACACAAGGTTAATGCCAGGCCAAGGGTCATACACAGTTAATCAGTCCGGAAGTAATGAGCCAAGTGGAAGGTAGCAAAGGGGCAAGACAAGAGAGAGTCCGTGAGATCCAAGCCAAGGTCGGTACACAGGAGATCCAGCAGGGGTGTCAGAGCAAAGAGTGGTCAGGCAAGCCAAGGTCGATCAAGGGAGAAGATGCAGACAGGTCAAAGAAGCAAGCCGGGTCAAAACAGGAACACAGGTAAACGGACAGGTCACGGGTACAGGAGCTGACGATAAACCAGCACTGGAGCACACCGGAAGAGCGTCTTATATAGGGCCAGGGCTGGGGAGATGGGCGTGGTGACACACCTGCTCTGCATCCGGCGATCTATTGTTGCTGAATGGTGATTCCTTCCTGACAGCACCATAAGAGAACCTACTGGGCAACAGAAAAAAACAAGGCTCAACAGGAGCAACAGCCCAGGAAAGCAAATACCAACAGCCAGGGACCCAGAAAAACTCAAGGGTCCTTCATGGCACTGTCGCACTGAGAACCTTGCGGCCAAAGGAAGCATCAGCTGATGCCAGAACATCTACTTTGTAGAATTTTGAAAAGGTGTGCACCGACGACCAAGTCGCAGCCCTGCACACCTGGGCCACGAGGCCCGATGCCAATAGGCCCAGGACGTACTCATTGATCTGGTAGAGTGCGCCTTAACAGGGAAGGGTGGAACCCGTTCCTTCAAAGCATAAGCCTGCTCAATGGTCTGTCTGATCCATTTGGCAATAGTTGCTGCAGATGCAGCCATGCCCTTCCGAGATCCCTCAGGAAGGACAAAGAGGGAATCCGTCTTCCGTAAAGGATTCCGTAGACGACAGGTAAACCCTGATCGCCCTGACAACATCCAAGGAATGCAAGGCATTCTCCTTAGGATGCTTAGGCTTCGTACAAAGCGAAGGCAGGACAATGTCCTCATTAAGGTGGAACTCAGAGATCACCTTAGGAAGAAAGGACGGGGGTGGTCGCAAAACCACCTTATCCTTGTGAATTATCAAGTAAGGAGAGTGGCAAGACAACGCCGCCAGCTCCGACACTCTGCTAGCCGAAGTGATCGATACTAAAAAAGAAACCTTTTTAGACAGCAGAGGCAACGATATCTGCCGGATGTTTTCAAAGGGAGCACGCTGTAACACGGACAGAACCAAGTTCAAGTCCCATGGAGGTAAAGGCTTCTTCCTGGGAGGAGCCAAATGTTGCACACCTTGAATGAAGGTGCTAATCAAGGAATGAGACGCCACAGGGCGTTGGAAAAGGATAGCCAGTGCAGACACCTGGCCCTTTATCGTGGCCAGCGCCAGGCGCTGGTCCACCCCAGACTGGAGGAAAGCCAACACTCTTGACACCGAGTACGAGCGAGGGGAAAACCCCCTGGACTCACACCAGGCGAAATAGGCTTTCCAGGTACAGTAATAGATCTTACCAGAGGAGGTTTTCCTAGCCTTGATTAGAGTAGGGATAACCTCAGGGGAGAGACCCCTGTCCCTCAGGACCTGGGTCTCAACAGCCAGGCCGTCAAAGCCAGCGACTGTAAAGCAGGATGGAAGATCGGTCCCTGAGACAGTAGATCTTCCCACATTGGCAATCGCCATGGAGGCGCCACTGCCAGGTGAACAACGTCGGAGTACCAGGATCGGCGAGGCCAGTCCGGCGCCACCAGAATCACTAGGTGCGGTTCCGAGGTTAACCTGCGGAGGAACCTGGACAGCAACTGAATCGGAGGAAAGGCATACATAAGACGATAATGATGCCAAGGGCCACTAACGCATCCGAGGCGTCCGCCAGCGGGTTCTTGCCACGAACCTTTCCATCTTTCGGTTTAGCCGAGATGCGAACAGATCCACGTCCGGGGATCCCCACTTCGCACACAGCATTTGGAAGACCTCCGGGTGTAGGGACCATTCCCCCTGGTCCAGGATGTGGCGGCTCAGATAGTCGGCCTGCCAATTCTCCACACCCGGAATGTGAACTGCTGAGATCGCCGGGACATGAGTCGGCCCAAGACAGAATGTCAGTCACCTCCCGGGCCGCCCGAGCACTCCTGGTGCCCCCTTGGTGGATGATGTAAGCCACCGCGGTAGCATTGTCCGTCTGTACCCGGACAGGACGACCCCGAAGATGGTCCGACCACTGGAAGAGACAGAGTTTTATCGCTCGCAATTCCAGCACATTTATCGGGAGGGAGGATTCCTCCTCCGACCAAGTGCCCTGGGCAGACAGGTTGCCCAGGACCCCACCCCAGCCCGACAGGCTGGCATCCGTGGTAATCACCGTCCACACCAACGGACGAAAGGACTTGCCCTCTGCCACCGACGGGGACTGGAGCCACCACAGAAGAGCCAATCTGGTCTGATGACTCAATGAGACACTCAGATCCAGAGACTAAGGCAGTCTGTCCCACCTGGCCAGGATCTCCGCCTGGAGAGCCCGCATGTGAAACTGAGCAAAGGGTATCGCCTCGAAGGCCGACACCATTAACCCCAGGCCCCGCATACAGGTCCTGAGTGACGAGGACGGATTGTCCCTGAGGGACCTGAGCTCGTCCTGCAAGGTCCAGAGCTTTTTTTCCGGCAAGAACACCTTTGCCTGAGCAGAGTCCAGAATCATTCCCAGATAGGGAAGACGAACCGATGGAGACAGCGTCGATTTCTGAACGTTGATGGTCCATCCAAACTCCTGGAGCGTCTGCACCGTGGTGGACAGATCGCGCACTAGGTCCTGGCTGACACGTGATCTCAGGAGTAGATCGTCCAGGTAACCCAAGACCGCAATGCCCTGAGCCCTCAGCAGGCCCAGAACCGGCACCAACACCTTGGTAAAAACCCTTGGAGCCGAAGCAAGACCGAAAGGTAACGCCACAAACTGGTAGTGGTCCTCTGCGATAGCAAACCGAAGGTACCGCTGATGACCCTCGAAAATGGGGATGTGCAGGTATGCATCCTTGAGATCTATCGAGGCCAGGAATTCCCCTGGGCTCAGGGAAGCCACCACCGAGCGGAGAGACTCCATACGGAATTTCTGAACGCGCACAAAGCGGTTCATCACTTTCAGGTCCAGAATAGGACACACTTTTCCCTCCTTTCTGGGCACAGTGAACAGATTTGAATAAAACCCCTGAAATCTGTCCCGGTGAGGCACCAGGACAATCACCCCCTGAGCAAGAAGGTCCTGAACCGCTCGGTGCAGGTCCTGCAGACGCCCCGGAGGCAAATGAAGATTTGAGGAAAAGAATCTGTCCGCCGGCTGGGAAAGGAATTCGATCTTGTACCCCGATCTAATGATTTCCTGAACCCACCTGTCCGATATCCGGAGCAGCCAGGGTCGGAGGAAACCGCGCAAACGTCCCCCCACCCCTGAAACGGGTGAGGGCGCCCCTTCAGGCAGAGGCGGACTGACCCGCCGAGCCGGCATTGCCTGGCTTCTGCTTACCCGACCAGGGCTTCTTCTAGCTGCCCTGGGCCTTTAAGGGCTTGCCCTTGGATTGATTCCGAAAGGCACGAAAGGACCCCTGATTGGATCTAGGCGCAGAACCCCGCTTGCCTCGAAAGGACTTGTTCTTCGGGTTCTGGGGCAGCATGGTGCTCTTGCCCCCCGTGACGCCTTTCACCAGGGTATCCAATGCCTCGCCAAAAAGGCGAGAACCAGCATAGGGAAAATCAGCAACTGTTGTCCGCGAGGACTGGTCAGCCGACCAGCTCTTCAGCCATATCAGTCGCCGGTTAAGTACCGAGACACTAGACAGGCGTGCCACTAAGGGGGCCTCATTCAAGGCCGCATCACACAGATACATGATTCCTTGGTGGATTTGATCCACCATTTCCAGCTGGGCAGGCGGAACATCATCAGACACGAGGTTGCTCCTAAGCACCTTAGTCCAATCAGCCACCGCCTGAGCCACCAAAACGGACGCAAAAATGGGTTTGAGCAACGAGCCCGCCACCGTATAGGAATGGCAGGCTAGAGACTCCAACCGCCGGTCCTTGGGATCCCGGAAAACCGGGGAATCCTCCGTAGGAATCAAGGTAGCCTTGTTTAACATGGGCACACACCATCGTGATTCCGTAGCCGGTGCAAAGGGATAAAGCAATTTGAACCGACTAGGCACCAGGAATGGACGTTTTAAAGTGCGCCACATCTCATTAACAGTGTAATGAAACTCAGCCGGGCAGGGAAACACCTGCGCCGACTTGCGGGTCCTGTGCGTCCCAAATGAGGACACAACGCCCGGAGGACTGGGCTCATCCTCCAAAAGCAGTGTTTCCTTAACAGAAAACAATTAATTCATCCATAGTCGCCCGCTCTTCAGGCGACCCCGGGGAGGAGGTATCAACCCCCTCCACCTCTGCCTCCCCCTCAGACCCCAGCGGGTCCAAGGATGAGCGGGACCCTGAAAAGGGCACGCTCGCAGCAGCAGCCATATCACCATCTGAATCAGAGAAGACAATCTGGGCCTCTTTCTCGCAGCACATTCAGCCATCAGCATTTCCATATTTGACACCAAGGTCGCCACTACAGAGGCCAAATCAGGTCTCAGAGGGGCCACAGGAGAACTGGGGACCCCCACTAGAGCTGGGGGGAATTTGCTGTCCTGAGAATCCATTGCCCAATGTGACAAAAACAACAGTGCAAGAAGTTTGTACTGTCCCTTTAAGATCGCTGCGGAGTGCGCAGCCCACCGCTACAGCTACAGTGACAAAAACCCCCAAAAAGGAGAAAAAAAAAACTGAGCCAGAAGCGACAATACAGAAAGATATTGAGAGCGATAACCTGCAGAGCTCCGCAGAGTGTTGCCACCGCTGTCCTGTATCAGAGGAAAAGGAAGTGCTGCTAAAGTAGGCTGAACTTATAGGCTGCATGACCCAGGCAAAATGGCTGCCCCATAGGATTGCATGGAAGGCTCCGCCAAAATGGCCGCCGAACATGCGGTCAGAACGATCGTTCGGCTACCGCAAAAATGGCGGCGGATGGCACCAAAACCAGCATGTAATATTGCCCATAGAGAAGCCAAAACATGCCTGCCCATACTTAAAATGGCTGACCGCGCGGATGCACCCGCTGCGGTCGCCACACACTCAGTCTGCACCCCCACAAACACCGAAGTGACACAGGGAAGGGGACCCCCAAAAACACACAGCACCGCAGCGCATGTACAAGCGATCCCCACAGGGACCGCATCAGGGAGTTACACAGGCACAGACATGGGGAACACACAGCAACACAGACTGCCACCCCAGACAGAGGCCCCACACAGAAGTACTTACCTGTACCAGATGGCGTGGGGAGCCTCTCAGAAACGGAAAGCCGCTGTCCTCATCTGACAGGGAATGCCGTTAGCCAGGGACATTGCACTGCAGAATCGCAGATGTGTCCAGTGAGTTAGCCACCTCAAGGCTGCATCCCTGCTGCGAACAGGGATGGGTCGTTCATAATGCCAGGGCGAACCATAGCTGAACGCTTGATGGCAGGCTGGGGGGTCCATCTGACCCTCTGCCCTGGAGAACCCAGTCCGAATCCCAGCACCGCATGAATCCATCTTCTTCCGAATAGACGACTAAAACTAAAGCTGACAATATAAACAGCTAGTAAAGTAAAAAAAAACTGACATTTTCTAAGAAAATCAAATAAAAGATTAGATGGGCTGAGACTGTAGCCCCAGCACAGGGAAGCCTAACTACTCCTGACGCTAGGCAGATTAAAAGTTGGGAGTGGTCACTGCAGGGGGGTATTGACCAGATGGGATAGCCCCCATGGGTGTGTATATGCAAATGCCTTTGTTTTTGACTAAGTCTATATGCCTAGCTACTCCTGCGGAACGGAAGTCAATACCCAACAGTGATGACTTAGAGGAGGCGGTGACTGTCGGAGGACGTAAGGGAAAATGGGATTTTTGACTTACTGTAAAATCCATTTCTCTGATGTTCATTGACGGACACAGCTACTGATTCTTCTTAACCATTGAGTAGGACATTAGGCAGGAAAAAGCTTGACTACGCCTATAGGCAGTCCCAGGGGGTATACACCCACTCTCAGCTATAGGCACTCAGTTATGTTACAAGCAGTGCCAGAAGAAAGCCAACTCCACAGAGGAGTGGGTGCTGTGTCCGACAATGAACATCAGAGAAATGGATTTTACGGTAAGTCCAAAATCCCATTTTCTCTTTTGTTCAATGGCGGACACAGCTCCTGATTCGTCCCAAAACAGTGTTAAACATGAGGGGTGGGAAAACATCAGAAAAAAATTCTCAAGGCTAAGCATAGCCAACCAGATAACATACAGCTTAACCATAAATAGCTGGAGCTCACCTGAAAAACAATACACCCTCAAAGAGGTCAAGGTCCTCAAAACCTTGCGGCCAAAAAGAAGCATCCACAGATGCCAACACAACCACTTTACAAAAAAACTTTCTAAAAGTGTACACCGACGACCAGGTGGCCGCCTTGCAAAACCTGCATCACTGACGCTTGAAGACAGAAAGCCCTGGAGACACTAAGCGCCCTAGTAGAGTGCGCCTGAAAAGGGAAAGGAGAAACCTGACCCTTAATGCAATAGGCCTGAACCGGACAACCCTTTGTGAGGTCTGTCTGTGAGCGCAAATAGGGAGTCTGACTTCCTAAAAGATTCCGTAGCTGCCAGGTACCCTATAATTGCCCGGACCATATCCAAGACATGCAAGGCAATTTCCTTCAGATGTTTAGGCCTGGGAAACAGGGAAGGCAACACAATGTCTTCATTCAAATGACAGTCAGAGACCACCTTAGGAAGGAATGGCGGACAGAGGCAAAGCACCACCTTATCCTTGTGAAGCACCATAAGGTGAACGACAGGATAACACCGTCAATTCGGACACCCTGCATGCAGAAGTGATAGCCACCAAAGAAGGCCGCCTTCTGGGGCAAGGTAAGCAGGGAGACCTCCCAAATATTTTTCAAAGAGAAGCTTCAGTAGAGCTGAAAGCACCACATTAAGATTCCAGGGCAGTAAAGAAGCCTGCATTAAAGGAAATAAATGTGGGACACCGTGAAGAAAAGGTACGCACCGGGGAGTATGTGGCCAAAGGTTGAAGACCACCAAAACCAGATACATGGCCCTTGATGGTACTCAAGGCCAATTTTTGTTCAACTTCGTTGAAGGAAGGTTAAGATCCGATCCACCAAGAAGGAGTGAGGATGAACCCCAAAAGACATCTACCATGCAATGTACGTCTTCCACGTACGATGGTAGATCTTCCTAGAGGCAGATTTCCAAGCTTTTAACAGCATGGGAATCACAGATTTAAAAAAAAAAACCTCTACCCTCCAGCACCTGGCGTTCAATTTCCAAGCCGTTAAAGCCAGCGACTGTAAAGCAGGATGGAAGATTGGTCCTTGGGATAGCAGATCCTCCCTGAAGGAGCATCGGCGACCAGCCGTACCAGATTGGCATACCAAGACCGGCTAGACCAGTCTGGAGCCACTAGAATGACCGGAATCCCTTCTGTCTGAATCCTGCTCAGGAGTCGTGGCAGAAGTTTGAGTGGGCTGGAACAAATCAGTCAGCCCACCTTAGAATGCCAGCTACTTATCGAGCCGCCAGGACACTTCTTGTGCTCCCTTGGTGATTGACATAGATCACTGCTGTGACATTGTCAGAATGAATTTGTACCAGACACCCCTGAAGATGATAGTCCAAAGATCCAGAAAAAGCCTGATCGCTCAGAGTTTCAGTACACTAAACGGCAGTCTGGGCTCTGCCAGACTCCAGACCCCTGAGCACGTCTGTGCTGAAGACGCCTCCCCACCAGGACAGGCTGGCATCCATGGAGACATCTGTCCAGTACAGGAGGAGAAGGATTTTCCCTGTCGAAGTGCCAGAGAGCAAAGCCACCTCTAAAGACGGTGGATCCTTGACCCATTTTACTAGAATCTCTTTAGCAGAGATCTTGTGTGGAACTGTGCAAAAAAAACACTTCGAGGGTGGACCATCTGCTGAACAACAGAAGCTGAATTGCCTCCTGCAATGTCTGGAGTTTTTACCGAGGAAGAAACACTGGCTGAGGCCGAGTCCAGAGTCAGACCCAGATAGGCCATTTTTTGTAGACAGAACCAAAGCAGACTCATGAATGTTCGGGATCTAATTGAACTCCATCAGAGTTCGCAGAGCAATCTCTATTAGTCCATCAGAGCAGTCGGAGTCTCTGTTCGCAGAACAAGATCATCCAGGTACCCCAGTACCACTATCCCCCGCTGACTCAAACAATGCCAGCACCAGGGCCAACACTCCTGTGAGACCCAGAGTGCGGAGGTGAGACCAAAGGTCAGTGCCACAAACTGATAATGCTCCTCCTCCACGGCAAAACAAGGGGAAGCGCTGGCGACCAGCACATATTAGAATGTGCAGGTAGACAGCCTTGATGTCGAAAGAAGCAAAAAGAAATCCCCTGGATGTAGGAACAACACTATCATGTGAATGGCCTCCATGCAGAACTTCTGTACTCGCACAAAGCAGCTTATCGCCTTGAGGTCCAGAATTGGACGTACCATGCCTTCCTTCCTGGGGACTGTAAAGAGATTTGAATAAAAAAACCATTGAAAACATACAGATGGAAGTTCGTTCCTTTGATCTAAACCAGGCATGTCCAACCTGCGGCCCGGAACCGCAGGCAATGCGGCCCACTGACCCCTGACAATTTTTTTATTGCTGGGGAGGAAGGAAGTCAGGTCAGGGGCATGGCCACAGCGGCTTACATCTAACGGTAGGCAGAGCATGTGCAGTGTTTCTGACTCCTACCACCATGATCACTTCAAATCACTGAAGTGGTCATGGTGGTTAGAGTGTTCCTTTAATATCTCTCAGAACATGTAAACCTCTGTATACTGATTCAATTTCATTTGATCACCCTCTAGTTGTATTAAATTAGTGTGGGGGCGCGGCGGCATTTTATTACTTATATACCTTAATTATAGTAGATATTTCGTATGTGGCCGGGGAAAATTTCTCTACGCTCAATGTGGCCCAGAGAAACCAAAAGGTTGGACACCCATGATCTAAACCACGTGTGTCAAACACAAGGCCCGCGGGCCGAATCAGGCCCTCAAGGACATTTCATGTGGCCCTTTCACCTCCCCTAGAGCTGCAGTAGAGCTCCAGCCCTCCTCATGACCCTGCACCTACTACTTCCCAGCTCTGCCCCAGCTTCTTCCCAGCAGTAACACAAGGTAAGGGGTGCACTTTGATGTAAGGGAGGGGGGATCTCTTGACATCTGATGTAAGTAGGTTGGGATACTCTGGACATCTAGCATTACAGATACAGCCGGCCCTTTGAGGGCAATCATAATGCTGAAGCGGCCCTCGATGAAGTTGAGTTTGACACCCCTGATCTAAACGAACAAAATGAAACATTGTAAAATGTGTTTAAAGTTATCTCCCAGCCTTGGTAATGTTGATAAACATTTGCTAGAGGCTCTTATACAAAGCCCTGAAAACCCTCCTCTTCAGAGAAGCCTATCCTACCCACACCTACCCTTCCTACAAGATCAGGGGTCACTAAATGGCGGCCCGCGGTCTGGTTCCAGCCCCAGTAACCTTCTTACCCGGACCGCAGCCTCGCCAAGTAATTGCATGTGTTTTCTGTCCCCACCGCCGGCTAGCCTGCCTGCGCTGCCGCTGTGTTCACAGCATGGCACATGCGGCAGGTCTGTCCGTTCCATATTATTGCTGCATTGCCCCCTCCTCACACTTCCTGTTTTATTCTCTCACAGGACAAGAAGCGTTGCCATTCTGAACAAAGGGGCGGGACCTTTAATGTTAAGACGTGGGTGATTGGTTGCTAGGCAGTGGGGCGGTCCCAGCAATCAATCACCCTCCTTTAATGTGAAAAGTCCCTCCCTTTGTCCAGGGCTGCCGTGATTTCAGTCTTTTTTTTTTCAAATTATATCTTTATTTCTTTAAATTCAGTTACATGAGCATTTAATTCAATACGTTTTAACTTCCAAAATTATAATATACAAAACATCTATGTCCCATATTCGGGACAGATATCTTTCTTAATATTCTATAACCGAACCCAAATCTCCCATTTTTCCTTATCTTTCCCCTCTCTCCCCTTCCCCCCTCTCCTCCGGGGCCCTAACAACAAACAAACAAAAAAAAAAAAAAAAGGGATAGTTAATACTCTGTTATTCTTATTTATCTAATTTTCTGCATGCTAATGGGCTGGTTCTTGCTCTATGATTACAGATTGGCCTTCCTCTGAATTAATATAATCTTTCCACTGTTTCCATTTCTTCTCATATTTATCAGTTTGTTGGCGGGCAGATAGAACCAGTTTCTCCAGATTGCTTATCTCCTCCACTTTCCTCATCCACATGTTTATATTAGGTGGCTCAGTCTCTCTCCATCTAAGGGGTATACATATCTTTGCTGCGTTTACTAGATGGGGCATAATAGATTTTCTATAATTTTGCACCGGTATACTGGGGGCGGGGAGCAGAAAGAGAGATAGTTCTTTAAGAAAGTTACGTTTCATAATCTTCTGTATTGTCCTCCAAATCTGTTCCCAAAACACTTCTAGTTCAGGACATGTCCAGAATATATGAAGCATTGTCCCTCTCCCTTTTCCACATCTCCATCAGCGGTCGGTATTTGCTACAGAAATTTTATTCAATTTAACTGGGGTATAATACCATCTGGTAAAGATCTTATAATTCAGTTCTTGAATTCTAACACACATTAAAGTTGAAAATACTAACTTAATTGTTTGATTTTCTTGTTCTATTGAAAATATGGTACCCATTTCCCTTTCCCATTCCCTCAGGAACGGAAGTTTTCGCCGTTCTGCTGATGTCATTATCAGGGAGTGCAATTTAGATATAGTATGTTCCAAAATCCCATTCTGGATACATATTTTTTCAAAAGGTGATACAGTTTTGTCCCCCTGAGAGGGCATCTGCAACGTCCCTAGAAAGTGGCGTAGTTGAAATGCTCTCCATAAATCTAAGCCAAAATGGCCTGAGACGTTTGTTAATTCCTCCATGGTTACCCATCCTGTCTCTGAAATAAAATCTGATATCTGAAATATTCCTCTCTCTGCTAATATCTTAAATTTCTTATCCTGATATCCTATCTCAAAGTGGGGGTTACCTAAGACTGGATACAGAATGGAATTCTCCCGTATGAGTTTTTCCTGTTCAAATATTATCGCGCATGTTTTAATTGTGTTTCCTATAATAGGATGATTCTTCATGGATGCTGGTATAGTTTTATAGCACCATGGAGCTCTTTTCAATAAGATCTCACATTGTGCCTGCTCTAAGTTTGGCCATGTCTTATATTTCCCATGACGGCACCAATCGATCACTCTTCCCAGTTGAATAGCTTGGTAATATTTCCTCATGTTCAGAACTGCCAGACCCCCCTCTGTTTTTGATTTAATTAGATATTTTTTCCCTATTCTCTGACGTTTTGATTTCCAGATAAAATTCATTATCATGGTTTCGA
The DNA here is from genome assembly GCF_965119305.1 of Pelophylax lessonae. Taxonomy (NCBI): domain Eukaryota; kingdom Metazoa; phylum Chordata; class Amphibia; order Anura; family Ranidae; genus Pelophylax; species Pelophylax lessonae. The sequence continues at coordinate 390,017,441 of NC_138769.1, read as the reverse complement.
TCTGTGACAGGAATCGAGGTGGAATATGGATGGGAAGTGCCTGGAACATGTACAGAAATTTTGGTAGAACACTCATTTTGACTATATTGCACCTGCCGATCCATGAATACATTCCCCCTTTCCATTTTTGCAATAATAGGTTTATTGATTTTAGTAAGGGGTTGAAATTTAAGCTAAATAGTTGCGATATTTTTGGTGTAATCCGTGTCCCAAGATATTTTAGGGCCTTCTTTGTCCAATTCAACTTAAAATTTACATATAATTGTTGTTGAAGTGCCTCTGACAGTTCTATTCCCATTGTTTCGGACTTAATGAAGTTTATCTTCATATTTGATTGAGTACCATATCTCTCCAATTCATATAACAAATTGGGAAGTTATATAGTTGGATTTGTAATCGAGAATAGGACGTCATCCGCGTACGCTGATATTTTATATTGGTCCTTCCCCACTTTGATACCTGAGATATCAGGATTCATGCGAATTTTGCAGAGAAAGGGCTCCAGTGACAATACGAACAGGAGTGGAGACAGGGGGCACCCCTGTCTTGTTCCATTTGCAATTAAGAATTCTGAGGAGAGAACTCCATTTACCTTCACTCTAGCCGATGGAATTGAGTAACTCTGTTTTATCCATTTTAGCATTTTCTCTCCTATTCCTGTATAGCGTAGGACAACAAACATATACTCCCACCTAACCCTGTCGAACGCTTTCTCTGCGTCAGTATTAAGCAGAACCGTTGGTATCTTATTCTGATGTATTATGTGTATTAGATTCAGTAACTTGGTGGTGTTGTCCCTTGCCTCTCGGGTTGGGACAAATCCAACCTGATCTAAATGGATCAATTTTGTCAGGTATTTCTGTAATCTTACTGCTATAATCTTTGTAAAAATTTTGAAATCAGTATTCAGCAATGAAATTGGTCTGTAGCTTTAACAGGAGGAAGGGTCTTTCCCTTCTTTAGGGATTACCGTTATATGAGCATGTATGGTTTCTTTGGGGATACTATTCCCTGCACCCCATGCGTTAAACATATCTCTCATGAATTCTTTCAGGTGTGGGATTAACTTCTTATAATAGTGTATAGTAAATCCGTCAGGACCACGTGCCTTCCCTACTTTGATATTTTTAATAGTTTCCATTATCTCCGCTGCTGTAATTGGGGATTCAAGAATCTTACTCTCCTCTTCTGACAATTGGGACATTTGAGAAGTTTGTACATATTCCTCCAACTGCGTATGTGGAACTATCGGGGTTTTTAAATTATATAGGGTTTCACAATACTTTTTGAATTCTTGAGTTATCTGTTTAGGATAGGTAAATTTCTGTCCTGCATCATTTACTATATGTGGTATATAAGATGTCAGATTTTGGTCTCTGAGTGATCTTGCCAATAGCCTTCCACATTTGTCCCCTGATTCATAGATATTCTTTTTAGTTTTCTGAATTGCAGCTTTGGCTCTGAAAGATAGGAGTTCATTAATATCCTTTCTTATTCTTAAAAGTTCTGCCTTTCCCTCTATTGTCGGTGCGTGCTTATGTTTTGCTTCTGCTTTATGTAAGGATTGGAGTAAGTGGTTTAGTTGTTTATTTTGTTGTTTTTTGATCCTTGACCCATGTTTGATTAATATCCCACGTATGACTGCTTTGTGAGTTTCCCATATTATACCTGGATCTGAGTCTTCCGTGGTATTAGTCAGAAAAAAGAATTCTATTTCTGATTCGACCTCTACCATAGTCTCTCGGTCCTGTAAGAGACTTTCATTCAATCTCCAAGTTGTTTCTCTCCTTTCTCTTTTATTTGGTAACTCATAAGTTATTATAATTGGGGCATGGTTGGACCAAGTCACTGAACCCATCTTTATATCTTTTATAGCGTGTAGTTGACTGTGTGGAATTAGAAAATAATCTATGCGGGAGTATTGTTGATGTAGGGGGGAATAGAATGAGTAGTCTCTTTCTCCTGGGTGTCTAAAACGCCATGCATCTATTAATTGCCCTTCCTGTAATATTTTGGCAAACTTTTTTTGTACCCTAGCAGAAATTGAGGATACTCCCCGTGATGTGTCCTCTGATGGAATCAGAGGAATATTCAAATCTCCCCCTATTATTACTTGTCCTTCTCTGAACTCATTGAGTATATCCATCCCTCTACCCAGGAATCCATCTTGTTTTGTGTTTGGGACATACATGTTGACTAATGTAACTACGGTCTCCCGTATAGTCCCTTTTATAAATAAATAACGACCATTTGGGTCATTCAAGATTTGCTTACATTTCCAGGGCAGATTCCTTGATATCAGGATGGATGCACCCTTTGATTTTGCCTCCGAGTTAGTTGCGTGGTAGACTATAGGGAAAAAATTATTGCCTAACCTTGGGCATTTATCCTCTCTGAAATGTGTCTCCTGTACCATAGCTATATGAACCTTTGATCTTTTCAAGTCATCTAATAAGATTTTCCTTTTTTCAGGCACATTAAGGGCCTTTGCATTAATAGATAAAATTTGTATGTTTTCCATTGTATTAACAAAGAAAAAAAAAAAAGGGAAAAAAAAAAAAGGGAAAAAAAAAAAAAGAAAAAAAAAGAAAATTTATATCAAAACTTAAAACCCTCCAGAAGGTGAGGGAGGAGAGGGCAAAGTACCCACTTGATCTCTCAATTATAAGAGGTCACTAAGTAGCTTTGCGCTGAGTTGCTCCTCCAATTATTATTGGTTCTTTGAGCAGTTTCCTAAATGGGGTTATGGTTGGATTAGGCTAGAGAATGAAAGAAAAAAACAGAAAAAACAATAAGAGGAACTCTCCCCTCCCGCTCCCGGGTCCCGACACAGATCATTTCCATAGTCTAATGGCATTTATTTATATACATTCACTTTCTCTTTCGATCCCACCCTCCCCACCACACATCTCTCATCTCACTCTTTAAGGTGAGGATGGGAGGATAGAGAAGAGAGGGAAAAAGAAAAAAAAAAAAAAAAAGAATTTTAAAAGAAGAAGGGGGTGGGGGGGAGGGGGGAAGAGGGCAGGCAGAGGGGAGATCCCTCCCCCACCCCCCTCCCAAGGACCAGTTTCGTACCTCATTCCTCATTCACTGACTCCCTCCCCTCTCTTAGTACTCCAGTCAATCAACTGTTAGTTAAATCTTCCTCCGTCCTTCACACTTCCCTAAAAAGATCTTACATTTTTTAATCTTGCCAAAGGAGGGGAAAAAAAAAAAAGAGTGAGTGAACCCCCCAGTCTCCCTGTTTTATCACCCTCTTAGGGACCCCTTAGTTCGGTCCTATTGAACTAATAAGTGTTTAATCTAAAAAAAAAAAAAAAAAAACAGGAGGTGCTGTGCAATAAAATAAAATATAAATTTGATATTTATATTGTGTTTGTTATTGTGGAAACCACTTTCCCCTTTCTTATCTATTATTCCCTCTTATTCCCTATTTACTTAGTGTATTCAATTATCTGTTCATTTTGTGTTGAAAGCATACCCACACCATAAAATAACAAAAAAAAAAAAAGGGAAAACCCCTAAAAACCCCACCAAAAACTCACACCCTCTTCACTCAAGAGAGAACCATATCTCACCCCCTCTACACTCGTGTACGTGTTTTCTAGTGATATTTATACAGAACACCAAAAAGCAAAACCACACAAAAAAAAAAAGGAAACCCTCCTTCAACTTATATGATCAGTTGAATCCGTACAAAAGTTCATATTCTGTCCAAAGGGGTTAGGAACTCTTCCCTCTGTCCTTTACCAGAAAAAAGAAAAAGGGGTGAGGTGTGTATATCTTCAACAGTTAGGGAACATTGCACAACATACTATTCACCCCTGAACAAAAAAAAAAGAGAATGGGGGATAAAATTGCGGAAAGAGGAGGTGCCAGGAGAACATAATATAAATTATATGAATATGGCTTCCCTCTCCCTTCCAAAAAAAAAAAAAAAAAGGGGGGGGTCGGATTCCCCCTTATCCCCCACCCTATCACCCTCTCCTCTCCATCTTAATCCTCAGTTTATCCAGGCTTCTCAAGCATGTGCTGTCCTATTTCCATTCAGCCTCCTTTCACGGGGTCCCCCACTTGGGTACCCCCTTGTTCTTGGGGGAATTGCGAGCCAGTCTTGTACTTGTACAGGTTCAGTACCAAGGAAGTCAAATAAATTATGTAAGTCTTCTGGGGTACGAAGAACAAACGAGTTGCGCTCCTTAAAAAAAGTCACTGCTAATGGGTATCCCCATCTGTACTTGAATCCTAGCTGTTTTGCTCTTTCCAGCACTGGCCGTAATAAAGCTCTACGGTATAAAGTGGTTTTAGACAGGTCCGGAAGTATCTTTATTTTGGCCCCTGCAATTTCAACAGTGCCTGTATCCCAGGCTTTGCGGAGGATCTCCTCTTTCTGTATATAATAGTGTGTTTTACACACTATGTCCCGGGGTCTGTTGGGGTCAGTGCTTCTAAACCCCGCAACTCTGTGGACCCTGTCTATTTCCACGGGGGCCGTAGGGTGAGAGGTAGGAGCTAGCAGTTTTAGAAAAATAACTCTCACCTTCTCCTGTAGATTTTCCCCTTCCTCCTCAGGGACCCCTCTCAGCTTCAAATTACCCCTGCGGCTCCGGTCTTCTAGGTCTTCCATGTATAGTTGCATATTGATAGTAGCTTCAAACAGTACTTCTGTAGTTTTCCTTATTCCGGCCACTTGCTCTTTAACTACGGTGATCTCGGCTTCCTTTGAAACAACTCTGTTTGATAACTGTGTCATGTCCTTACGGAGCTCTTGCATGTCTGTCTGGTGTGTCTCTTCGATCCGCATAATCAAAGCCTCTATTTCAGCTTTTGTAGGAAGTGCTTTCAATAGGTCTTTGATATCCGGACTCTCCAGCTCCTGTTGTTTAGTGGGGTCTGGTCCAGCTTCCCTCACTGCTATTGCCCCCGAGCTTGTAGTTTCCTCCGGCAGCTTTTCCCCTCTCTCTATGTGCTGTATACCTTGCGTGTTCAGTTTAGTCTGTGGGCCCGCACGTGCCGCCGCCATCTTGGCTTCAGGCGTTCCAGGCAGCTAATGGTGAAAATATTGTTGGATGTCTCCTGATCTCCTCTGCGGGTGGCACCTTTCCGCAGCCGAACGGTCGCTGGTCGAGCGGGTCCTGGCCAGTTTGCTTGTTTGCATGCCGCGCTAGCAGTGCCATGTCGGGCCGGTCAGGGAGCGTGGTGAGCGGGAGCTTCACTCAGACGTCCTCACATCACGCCCTCTCCAAGCCACTCCCCTTCCCTCTTGTTAATGGTTGGGTTGGACAGTCCTTTGAGGTTGGCTCTGGGGTGTGCCAGCGTGATTTCAGTCTTGTGTGAAAAAGGTAGGGCTCTGTGCGTAGAGGGGAATGCTGTGCTGTTATGAAAAGGACAGGAGTTTATTATCAAGAGAGTACTGTGATAGGTCAGTCTGTGATGGGGGGAGGTCTGTAATAGTTCAGTCTGTGATGGGGGTTCTGTGGTGGGTCAGTCTGTGGTGGGGGTTCTGTGGCGGGTCAGTCTGTGATGGGGGTTCTGTGATTGGTCAGTCTGTAGGGGGGGTTGTGATGGGTCAGTCTGTGGTGGGGGGGTTCTGTGATGGGGGTTCTGTGATTGGGGGGGTCTGTGATGGGTCAGTATGTGGTGGGTGGTCTTTGATAGATCAGTCTGTGATGGGGGGGTCTGTGGTGGGTCAGTCTGTGATGGGGGGTCTGTGGTGGGTAAGTCTGTGATGTGGGGTCTGCGGTGGATCATTCTGTGATGGGGGTTCTGTAATGGGTCAGTCTGTGATGGGGGTTCTGTGATGGGTCAGTCTGTGATGGGGGTTCTGTGGTGGGTAAGTCTGTGATGGGGGTTCTGTGATGAGTCAGTCTGTGGTGGGGGTTCTGTGATGGGGGGTCCCTGATGGGTCAGTCTGTGGGGGAGGGGGGGGTTTGTGATAGGTCAGTCTGTGGTGGGGGGTTCTGTGATGGGAGGTTCTGTGATTGGGGGGGGGTCTGTGATGGGTCAGTCTGTGGTGGGGGGTCTGTGATAGGTCAGTCTGTGGTGGGTCAGTCTGTGATGGGGTGTCTGTGGCAGGTCAGTCTGTGGTGGGGGGTCTATGATGGTATGATGGGTCAGTCTGTAAGGGGGGTGTCTGTAATGGGGGTGTCTGTAATGGGTCAGTCTGTGATGGTGGGGGGTCTGTGATGGGTCAGTCTGTGATGGTGGGTCTATGATGGGGGGGGTCTGTGATGGGTCAGTCTGTGATGGGGGCGGGGGTTTCTGTGATGGGGGCTTAGTGATGGGTCAGTCGGTGATGGAGGGCCTGTGATGGGGTCTGAGATGGGTCAGTCTGTGACTAGGGGGTTCCGTGATGTGTCTATGATGGAAAAGGGGGGTACTGAGGACACTGATGTAAAAAGGGGTCTGTGATGTGAAGGGGGGTACTGAGGACACTGGTGTAAAAGGGGGTCTGTGAGGAGGATATCACGTGGAGTCAAAGCACCAATATGACACTCGGACCTCCGCTGGAAAAAAAAATTTCTGACCGGACCCCATGAATTATATTTAAGTTCTAGATTGTAAGCCCTAATGAGAAAGGTTCTCTGATTCCTCTTGTATTATCTGCCCTCTAACTGTAAAGCAGAGCACAAACTGTCAGAGCAATACAATTTCTATACATAAATTATTTTCTCTGTACAATCTTCTCTATTATTTATACACAATTAAACAAATCACTCAGCTTATGTTTCTCTCCTCCTTGCCTTTAAAATATAAGCAAAGAACGGTCATCAAAAGTTAACAGCAGCTGTAATTTTAAACAGCACTGTAAGCCCACTTCGCGCTCAGAAAGAAACACTAAAGCTCTTCATCGTGATTGGTGAGTTTGAACACTTTAGAGCACATTCCAACAGTCAAAAGCTATAGAAATGATCCCTGAAAGTATAGTCTTAACCAGATACAATGTTTTTCAAAGGGCACATGTTACCAGCATCCGTTTCAAATTGTAGCGACCTTTAAAATGCTCACAAACAAAAAAAATACAAATTACTCAACAACGTTACAAACAACCTTACCAAAAACTAAACTGTTTTCTGAAATATGTTATATTTGTTCCTTATTACATAACACGTGCCTTTCTATGTACTAACTCCTACTCTGAATTCAGTTTTCAACTTTACAAGTACTGTACTCCAGTCACAACATTTGCATATCCAGGATCCTAACCAATTAATGCTTATCCTGCCTCCTGTGGCTGTTACTATCAATGAAAAGTGGGTTCGCCCAGTTCCTCCTGGTTTGAATAAATCTATCTTTATCTGGCCAGGGGCTGGAAAAAGTACATGGTGTTTAAATCCCCCCCAAAGAGGGAAAAAGTAGCTTAAACCATGCACTAAAGAATTCAAAAGGTTTCTGAACTGGACGTACCTTGCCTTCGTTCCTGGGGACTGTAAAGAGGTTTGAATAAAAAAAACATTGAAAACTTACAGATGGAAGTTCGTTCCTTTGATCTAAACCAGGCATGTTCAACCTGCGGCCCGGAACCGCAGGCAATGCGGCTCACTGACACCTGACAATTTTTTTCTTGCTGGGGAGGAAGGAAGTCAGGTCAGGGGCACAGCCACAGCGGCTTCCAACTAACGGTAGGCAGAGCATGTGCAGTGTTTCTGACTCCTACCACCATGACCACTTCAAATCACTGAAGTGGTCATGGTGGTTAGATTGTTCCTTTAATATCTCTCAGAACATGTAAACCTCTGTATACTGATTCCATTTCATTTGATCACCCTCTAGTTGTATTAAATTAGTGTGGGGGCGCGGCGGCATTTTATTACTTATATACCTTATTTATAGTAGATATTTCGTGTGTGGCCGGGGAAAATTTCTCTACGCTCAATGTGGCCCAGAGAAACCAAAAGGTTGGACACCCATGATCTAAACGAACAAAATGAAACATTGTAAAACGTGTTTAAAGTTATCTGCCAGCCTTGGTAATGTTGATAAACATTTGCTAGAGACTCTTATACAAAGCCCTGAAAACCCTCCTCTTCAGAGAAGCCTAGCCTACCCACACCTTTTTTTTTTTTAAAGCCCGTGGTGTGTGAAACACACTCAAAAGACTTAACACCCGGTGCATAAAAAAGTGCACACACGCAAACGTGGACACACAAAAAATGCACAAGGCGTACACACATGGCCCTCCTCCGAAGAGGAAGGGCCCTGACCCTGATCCCCCAGGGCACGAAGCTCCTGACAGGGACTGAGGTACTCACTTAGGTCCACCCAGCCGAAGCCGGGCAGACCCCATTCTTCAGGGGGACTGCCGAAACAGCCCACCCCGAGTACTAGGTAGGGCTCCCCCGAAGGGAGACCCCATGGGAGAGGGCGAACTAAGCCAAAAGGCCATATCCACCCCCTCCCAAGACTTACAGGGCAGGCCCGAGGACCTACGCCATCAAAGTCGTGCAAAGTGCTCAACCAAAAGGGACAAACGTGACACACAACAAAGAAAAACAGAGTGGGGAAAAGGGAAGTGGAGAAGTGCAAGACCTTGGCAGGCCCCCCCGGCCAGGAATAAAAAATTCCTCTGGTGTTGGCCAAAAGGCCCACCCCAAGAGGCAGGTGCTTGAAAAAGTGTGATGGTGCAGTGACCAAGGTGCCACAAAAACTCAGGTGAGCTGCCCCTCACCAGTGAAATTTTTTTTTTTTTTTTAAAGCCCGTAGCGTGTGAAACACACTCAAAAGACTTCACCCGGTGCATAAAAAAGTGCACACACACAAACGTGAGGAACACAAAAAGTGCACAGGGTGTGCGAACAAATGGTCTTCCCTCCGAAGAGGTAGGACCCGAACCTCGATCCCCCGAGGCGCAAGACTCCTGACAGGGATTTGAGGTACTCATGGTCTGTCTGGCCGGAACCAGACTGACCCCGTTCTTCAGGGGGACTGCCGAAACAGCCCCCACCGAGTACTAAGTGGGGCTCCCCCGAAGGGAGACCCCATGAGAGAGGGCGGACCAAGCCAAAAGGCCATATCCACCCCCTCCCAAGACTCAAGGTAGGGCCCGAGGACCCACACCCTACAAGTCGTGCCAAGTGAAAAAAAGGTGATAGAAAAGTGACAAACCACAAAGAAAAGGCACACACAAACAAAAAGGTGGGGGAGGGGAAGTGGAGAGGTGAATTAGTGCCTAAGTGAAAAACAAAGGCAGGCCTTCCGGCCGGAATAAAAATTCCTCTGGTCGAAGCCAAAAGGCCTTGCCCAAGAGGCAGGTGCTTAAAAAAGTGTGCGTAGGTGCAGTGACCATGGTGCCGAAAAACTCAAGGCGAGCTGCCCCTCACCAGTGAGAATTAAGGCACCCCTGGGCTGCCACCCCAGGGGCACATACACTACGGGCTTTTTCTACCCCGGCCCAAAGGCCAGACCAAGTGTAGCCCTATCCTACCAGGAGGCATCAGAACTTTGGACAGCTTAGGGAGAACCTGCCTTCAACTGGGGACAAGCCTTTTGCAAGGCCAGATTCAACCCAGGAGGAAAGGCTCCCCCACCGCCACCGCCGTTCCTTACCAATCACATCCAGGAGCAGTACTAACTGGCCGCAGATCCAGTTTTCTCGCTCCCTTCAAACTGGTAGGGGCGGACCCATTCAAATCAGGAAGGCATTGGAACCCTCCGGCTTTCTCTGGTTTGGCCTACTCCGGTCCTCCAGTTACGCCCAGAGCGCCCCGGTATACTTCGGCCACCACCGATACTAACCTTCAGGTTCCATTCCAACACTGATAAGAACAGATACTACACTTGATCTTAGCCAAAAGGCCGAGAAGCGATAGCCTACCCACACCTACCCTTCCTACAAGATCAGGGGTCACTAAATAGCGGCCCGCGGTCTAGTTCCGGCCCCAGTAACCTTCTTACCCGGCCCGCAGCCTCGCCAAGTAATTGCATGTGTTTTCTGTCCCCACCGCCGGCTCACCTGCCTGCGCTGCCGCTGTGTTCACAGCATGGCACATGCGGCAGGTCTGTCCCTTCCATATTATTGCTGCATTGCCCCCTCCCCACACTTCCTGTTTTATTCTCTCACAGGACAAGAAGTGTGGCCGTTCTGAACAAAGGGGCGGGACCTTTAATGTTAAGACGTGGGTGATTGGTCGCTAGGCAGTGGGGCGGTCCAAGCAATCAATCACCCTCCTTTAATGTGAAAAGTCCCTCCCTTTGTCCAGGGCTGCTGTGATTTCAGTCTTGTGTGAAAAAGGTAGGGCTCTGTGGGTAGAGGGGAATGCTGTGCTGTTATGAAAAGGACAGGAGTTTATTATCAAGAGAGTACTGTGATAGGTCAGTCTGTGATGGGGGGAGGTCTGTAATAATTCAGTCTATGATGGGGGTTCTGTGGTGGGTCAGTCTGTGGTGGGGGTTCTGTGGTGGGTCAGTCTGTGATGGGGGTTCTGTGATTGGTCAATCTGTAGGGGGGGGTTGTCATGGGTCAGTCTGTGGTGGGGGGGTTCTGTGATTGGGGGGGTCTGTGATGGGTCAGTATGTGGTGGGTGGTCTTTGATAGATCAGTCTGTGATGGGGGGTCTGTGGTGGGTCAGTCTGTGATGTGGGGTCTGTGGTGGGTAAATCTGTGATGTGGGGTCTGTGGTGGATCATTCTGTGATGGGGGTTATGTAATGGGTCAGTCTGTGATGGGGGTTCTGTGATGGGTCAGTCTGTGATGGGGGTTCTGTGGTGGGTCAGTCTGGGGGGGGGTTGTGATGGGTCAGTCTGTGGTGGGGGGGTTCTGTGATGGGGTTTCTGTGATTTAGGGGGTCTGTGATGGGTCAGTCCGTGATGGGGGTTCTGTGGTGGGTCAGTCTGTGATGGGGGGTCTGTGGTGGGTCAGTCTGTGATGGGGGTTCTGTAATGGGTCAGTCTGTGATGGGGGTTCTGTGGTGGGTAAGTCTGTGATGGGGGTTCTGTGATGGGTCAGTCTGTGGTGGGGGTTCTGTGATGGGGGGTCCGTGATGGGTCAGTCTGTGGGGGAGAGGGGTTTGTGATAGGTCAGACTGTGGTGGGGGGTTCTGTGATGGGAGGTTCTGTGATTGGGGGGGGGTCTGTGATGGGTCAGTCTGTGGTGGGGGGTCTGTGATAGGTCAGTCTGTGGTGGGTCAGTCTGTGATGGGGGTCTGTGGTGGGTCAGTCTGTGATGGGGGGTCTGTGGCAGGTCAGTCTGTGGTGGGGGGGTCTATGATGGTATGATGGGTCAGTCTGTAAGGGGGTGTCTGTAATGGGGGTGTCTGTAATGGGCCAGTCTGTGATGGTGGGTCTATGATGGGGGGTCTGTGATGGGTCAGTCTGTGATGGGGGCGGGGGTGTCTGTAATGGGCCAGTCTGTGATGGTGGGTCTATGATGGGGGGGGTCTGTGATGGGTCAGTCTGTGATGGGGGCGGGGGTTTCTGTGATGGGGGCTTAGTGATGGGTCAGTCTGTGATGGAGGGCCTGTGATGGGGGTCTGAGATGGGTCAGTCTGTGACTAGGGGGTTCCGTGATGAGTCTATGATGGAAAAGGGGGGTACTGAGGACACTGATATAAAAGGGGGTCTGCGATGTGAAGGGGGGTACTGAGGACACTGATGTAAAAGGGGGTCTGTGAGGAGGATATCATGTGGAGTCAAAGCACCAATATGACACTCGGACCCCCGCTGGAAGAAAATTTTTCTGACCGGACCCCATGAATTATATTTAAGTTCTAGATTGTAAGTCCTAATGAGAAAGGTTCTCTGATTCCTCTTGTATTGTATCTGTATTATCTGCCCTCAAATTGTAAAGCAGAGCACAAACTGTCAGAGCCATACAAATCCTATACACTAATAATTTTCTCTGTACAATCTTCTCTATTATTTAGTCACAATAGAACAAATCACTCAGCTTGTGTTTCTCTCCTCCTTGCCTTTAAATTAAAAGCAAAGAACGGTCATCAAATTCTAACAGCAGCTGCAATAACAAACAGCACTGTAAGCCCACTTCGCGCTCAGAAAGAAACACTAAAGCTCTTCATCGTGATTGGTGAGTTTGAACACTTTAGAGCACATTCCAACAGTTAAAAACTATAGAAATGATCCCTGAAAGTATAGTCTTAACCAGATACAATGTTTTTCAAAAAACACATGTTACCAGCATCCGTTTCAAATTGTAGCGACCCTTAAAATGCTCACAAACAAAAAAAAATACAAATTACTCAACGTTACTAACAACCTTACCAAACATTAAACTGTTTTCTAAAATATGTTATATTTGTTCCTTATTACATAACACGTGCCTTTCTATGTACTAACTCCTACTCTGAATTCAGTTTTCAACTTTACAAGTACTGTACTCCAGTCACAATATTTGCATATCCAGGATCCTAACCAATTAATGCTTATCCTGCCTCCTGTGGCTGTTACTATTATTGAAAAGTGGGTTAGCCCAGTTCCTCCTCGTTTGAATAAATCTATCTTTATCTGGCCAGGGGCTGGAAAAAGTACATGGTGTTTAACCACTTGCCGTCTGCTTACTTTGACACTACTGCGGCAAAGTGGTCTGTTATCGTCTGACGACGTAGACCTACGTCGCCAGACAATCCTCTTTCTCGGCGGAGGCTCGCTCCCGCTGTATTCAGTCACAGTGGGAGTCGGGCCAGGGGAAGAGCAGCGGCGATCGCCGCTGCTCTTCCCCGATCGTCGGGGATCTAATGTGGAGATCCCCTGCTTGTGTAAACACAAGCGGGCGGATCTCCTAAGTGACAGGCAGGGTCAGATTGCAGGGTTCAGCACTGAACCCTGGATCTGTCCTTGTGTCACACAGTTACCTCCCCCCACACACGTCAGTAAGCACCAGGCATACATTAACCCCTCCCTCTCCAATAAAATTAACCCCTTCCCTGCCAGTGTAATTTTTACAGTAACAGTGCATATATATAGCACTGATTACTGCAGTAATGTCACTGGTACCCCCAAAAGTGTCAAAAATGTCAGTGAAGGGTCCGATCTGTCCACCGCAATGTCGCAGTCCCGCAAAAAAAAAACGGAGATCGCCGCCATTACTTGTTAAACAAAAAACAACAAAAATGACATAAATCTTTCCCTTAATTAGTAAACGCAATAACTTTTGCGCAAACAAATCAAAATACGCTTATTGTAATTTTTTTTACCAAACATAGGTAGCAGAAAACAAATTGGCCAAAAATTTAAAAAAAATTAGATTTTTACATTTTTTTGGGGGGGAATTTCATATAAAAAAATGTGAAAAATATTGTTGTTTTTCAAAATTTACGCTCTTTTTTTGTTTATAGCGCAAAAAGTAAAAATCGCACAAGTGATCAAATACCACCAAAAGAAAGCTCTGTTTGTGGGAAAAAAAGGACGTCAATTTCATTTGGGTATGGCGTCGCACGACCACACAATTGTAAGTTTAACTCGCACAGCGCCAAATCGCAAAAAGTGGTCCAGACATAAGACAGCAAAATCGTCTGGTGGTAAAGTGGTTAAATCCCAACCCAAAGAGGGAAAAAAAAGCAGCTTATACCATGCACTAAAGAATTCACAAAGTTTCTGCATGAAATATTTGCTGTATAATATTCTGTATTGTTTAAACCAATTAAAACAATCACTCAGCTTGCATTTCTTTCCTCCTTGCCTTTATAATAAAAGCAAAGAACAGTCATCAAAAACTAACAGCAGCTGCAATAACACACAGCACTGTAAGCCCACTTCGTGCTCAGAAAGAAACACTAAAGCTCTTCATCGTGATTGGTGAGTTTGAACACTTTAGAGCACATTCCAACAGTCAAAAACTATAGAAATGATCCCTGAAAGTATAGTCTTAACTAGATACAATGTTTTTCAAAAACCACATGTTACCAGCATCCGTTTCAAATTGTAGCGACCTTTAAAATGCTCACAAAAAAAAAAACAAATACAAATTACTCAACAATGTTACTAACAACCTTACCAAACATTAAACTGTTTTCTGAAATATGTTATATTTATTCCTAATTACATAACATGTGCCTTTCTATGTATTAACTCATTCAGTTCTCTACCTTACAAGTTCTCCAGTAACATTTGCATATCCGGCATCCCTTAACCAATTGAAGTTTATCCCGCCTCCTGTAGCTCTTACTAACTTTTTTTGTTACAAGGAGAACCTTAACTCTTTAACAACCGGATACATTTGTGTCTTCCTAACAAGACAATTCACCATTACTTACAAATCTACCATTTATCATTCATTTATAGCTGGCTAACAAAAATAACAGAAAAATAGAATAACAGGTCCTGTTCAAACAAGTTTTTTTTTTATCAATTTCTAAATTGGTTAGATAAACAAACAAATTAACTGCAATATTAAAAAAAAAAAAAAATGTGAAACATTACAAAGTGAGAGTTTTAACACGTATGAGCCCTCTAAGAAAAGATGTTAACTTATGACTACATTAAAAAAAAAAAGTATGTACATTGCCATAAACAATGAAACAGAGGAGAATTAAAATCACCATACAATCGGGTAATTTTTAACGATTACAAACCAAATTAAAAGTTTTTTTTTTTTTTGTTTTTTTTACGAGCCCAAGTCAACCAAAAAAATGAACAAAAAAGTGCACTATGATAGTAAGTAGGGAGAAATATCATGGAGTCTAGTAGGGTAGTAATGAAGATTTGTGCTATAAAGCCATTTTCTTTCTAGGGTGTAGAGCCATCGGTACCTGATTAGTTTAAGCAGACTGTGATTGTCTATTGTTGTGACTTGATGATCAGATCACATTTTATGACCAATTTGTGCAGAAATCCATATCATTCCAAAGGGTTCACATACTTTTTCTGGCAGCTGTATATATATATATATATATATATATATATATATATATATATATAGGGTTTGGGGGTTCTAAGTAATTCTCTAGCAAAAAAATGGGATTTTTGACTTACTGTAAAATCCATTTCTCTGATGTTCATTGACGGACACAGCTACTGATTCTTCTTAACCATTGGGTTATACTGCCCCTTACAGGAGTAGGACATTAGGTAGGAAAAAGCTTGACTACGCCTATAGGCAGTCCCAGGGGGTATACACCCACTCTCAGCTATAGGCACTCAGTTATGTTACAAGCAGTGCCAGAAGAAAGCCAACTCCACAGAGGGGTGGGTGCTGTGTCCGACAATGAACATCAGAGAAATGGATTTTACGGTAAGTCAAAAATCCAATTTTCTCTTTTGTTCAATGGTGGACACAGCTCCTGATTCGTCCCAAAACAGTGTTAAATATGAGGGGTGGGAAAATATCAGAAAAAAATTCTCAAGGCTAAGCATAGCCAACCAGATAACATACAGCTTAACCATAAATAGCTGGAGCTCACCTGAAAAACAATACACCCTCAAAGAGGACAAGGTCCTCAACACCTTGCGGCCAAAAAGAAGCATCCAGAGATGCCAACACAACCACTTTACAAAAAAACTTTGCAAAAGTGTACACCGACGACCAGGTGGCCGCCTTGCAAAACCTGCATCACTGACGCTTGAAGACAGAAAGCCCTGGAGACACTAAGCGCCATAGTAGAGTGCGCCTAAAAAGGGAAAGGAGAAACCTGACCCCTAATGCAATAGGCCTGAACCGGACAACCCTTTGTGAGGTCTGTCTGTGAGCGCAAATAGGGAGTCTGACTTCCTAAAAGATTCCGTAGCTGCCAGGTACACTATAATTGCCCGGACCATATCCAAGACATGCAAGGCAATTTCCTTTAGATGTTTAGGCCTGGGAAACAGGGAAGGCAACACAATGTCTTCATTCAAATGACAGTCAGTACACAAGGACACCCATCTATTGTACAAGGCTCTGCAATCCTTTCTCTGGAGGAAGAAACGTCCCCAAATTGCTCTTAAAAAAATTGTTCTTATCAAAAAAAGAAGCCAACCTTCCAAATATTAAACAATATAATATTGCATGTCTTTTGCGAATTGGGTTGGATTGGGACACTGGTCTCTCTCGTTTTTCTAACTATGAAATTGAGGCCCACATGGTTGCCCCTCTCTCCTTGGGTGCTCTCATGCATTGCTCTATCTCTTCTATCCCCCCACATCTCAAAGCGAACCTTCTTCTGCGAGACACTATTATAGCATGGCGGAAAACGTGTAAACTTTTAAACCTCTCTCCCCGGATTACGAGACATTTACCTTTGCTGGGCCACCCCCTTTTTCCCCAAACACGGCAGTACACGGCCTTCACTTCATGGTTGACCTCAGGACTCAGATTTTTCTCTCAACTATTCCATCCGACTACTGGGCACCCCCTCTCAATCCCGGATATTTGCAAATGACAGTCAGAGACCACCTTAGGAAGGAATGGCGGACAGAGGCAAAGCACCACCTTATCCTTGTGAAGCACCATAAGGTGAACGACAGGATAACACCGTCAATTCGGACACCCTGCATGCAGAGGTGATAGCCACCAAAGAAGACCACCTTCTAGGGCAAGGTAAGCAGGGAGACTTCCCAAATATTTTTTAAAGAGAAGCTTCGGTAGAGCTGAAAGCACCACATTAAGATTCCAGGGCAGTAACGAAGCCTGCATTGAAGGAACCAAATGTGGAAGATCGTGAAGAAAAGGTACGCACCGGGGAGTATGTGGCCAAAGGTTGAAGACCACCAAAACCAGATACATGGCCCTTGATGGTACTCAAGGCCAATTTTTGTTCAACTTCGTTGAAGGAAGGTTAAGATCCGATCCACCGAGAAGGAGTGAGGATGAACCCCAAGAGACTCCTACGTACGATGGTAGATCTTCCACGTACGATGGTAGATCTTCCTAGAGGCAGATTTCCAAGCTTTTAACAGCATGGGAATCACAGATTTAAAGAAAAAAAAAAACTCTACCCTCCAGCACCTGACGTTCAATTTCCAAGCCGTTAAAGCCAGCGACTGTAAAGCAGGATGGAAGATTGGTCCTTGGGACAGCAGATCCTCCCTGAAGGAGCATCGGCGACCAGCCATACCAGATTGGCATACCAAGACCGGCTAGACCAGTCTGGAGCCACTAGAATGACCGGAATCCCTTCTGTCTGAATCCTGCTCAGGAGTCGTAGCAGAAGTTTGAATGGGCTGGAACAAATCCGTTAGCCCACCTTAGAATGCCAGCTACTTATCGAGCCGCCAGGACACTTCTTGTGCTCCCTTGGTGATTGACATAGATCACTGCTGTGACATTGTCAGAATGAATTCGTAACAGACACCCCTGAAGATGATAGTCCAAAGAGCCATAAAAAGCCTGATCACTCAGAGTTCCAGTACACTAAACGGCAGTCTGGGCTCTGCCAGACTCCAGACCCCTGAGCATGTCTGTGCTGAAGACGCCTCCCCACCAGGACAGGCTGGCATCCATGGAGACATCAATCCAGTACAGGAGGAGAAGGATTTTCCCTGTCGAAGTGCCAGAGAGAAAAGCCACCTCTAAAGACGGTGGATCCTTGACCCATTTCACTAGAATCTCTTTAGCAGAGATCTTGTGTGGAACTGTGCAAAAAAAACACCTCAAGGGTGGACCATCTGCTGAACAACAGAAGATGAATTGCTTCCTGCAATGTCTGGAGTTTTTCCCGAGGAAGAAACACTCTGGCTGAGGCCGAGTCCAGAGTCAGACCCAGATAGGACATTTTTTGTAGACAGAACCAAAGCAGACTCATGAATGTTCGGGATCCAATTGAACTCCCTCAGAGTTTGCAGAGCAATCTCTATTAGTCCATCAGAGCAGTCGGAGTCTCTGTTCGCAGACCAAGATCATCCAGGTACCCCAGTACCACTATCCCCCACTGACTCAAACAATGCCAGCACCAGGGCCAACACTCCTGTGAGACCCGGGGTGCGGAGGTGAGACCAAAGGTCAGTGCCACAAACTGATAATGCTCCTCCTCCACGGCAAAACAAGGGGAAGCGCTGGCGACCAGCACATATTAGAATGTGCAGGTAGACAGCCTTGATGTTGAAAGAAGCAAGAAGAAATCCCCCTGATGTAGGAACAACACTAACATGTGAATGGCCTCCATGCAGAACTTCTGTACTCGCACAAAGCAGCTTATCGCCTTGAGGTCCAGAATTGGACGTACCTTGCCTTCGTTTCTGGGGACTGTAAAGAGGTTTGAATAAAAAAACCATTGAAAACTTACAGATGGAAGTTTGTTCCTTTGATCTAAACCAGGCATGTCCAACCTGCGGCCCGGAACCGCAGGCAATGCGGCTCACTGACCCCTGACAATTTTTTTTTTGCTGGGGAGGAAGGAAGTCAGGTCAGGGGCACAGCCACAGCGGCTTCCAACTAATGGTAGGCAGAGCATGTGCAGTGTTTCTGACTCCTACCACCATGACCACTTCAAATCACTGAAGTGGTCCTGGTGGTTAGAGTGTTCCTTTAATATCTCTCAGAACATGTAAACCTCTGTATACTGATTCCATTTCATTTGATCACCCTCTAGTTGTATTAAATTAGTGTGGGTGGCGCGGCGGCATTTTATTACTTATATACCTTAATTATAGTAGATATTTCGTATGTGGCCGGGGAAAATTTCTCTACGCTCAATGTGGCCCAGAGAAACCAAAAGGTTGGACACCCATGATCTAAACGAACAAAATGAAACATTGTAAAACGTGTTTAAAGTTATCTGCCAGCCTTGGTAATGTTGATAAACATTTGTTAGAGGCTCTTATACAAAGCCCTGAAAACCCTCCTCTTCAGAGAAGCCTATCCTACCCACACCTACCCTTCCTAGAAGATCAGGGGTCACTAAATGGCGGCCCGCAGTCTGGTTCCGGCCCCAGTAACCTTCTTACCCGGACCGCAGCCTCGCCAAATAATTGCGTGTGTTTTCTGTCCCCACCGCCGGCTCGCCTGCCTGCGCTGCCGCTGTGTTCACAGCATGGCACATGCGGCAGGTCTGTCCCTTCCATATTATTGCTGCATTGCCCCCTCCCCACACTTCCTGTTTTATTCTCTCACAGGACATGAAGCGTGGCCGTTCTGAACAAAGGGGCGAGACCTTTAATGTTAAGACGCGGGTGATTGGTTGCTAGGCAGTGGGGCGGTCCCAGCAATCAATCATCCTCTATAATGTGAAAAGTCCCTCCCTTTGTCCAGGGCTGCTGTGATTTCAGTCTTGTGTGAAAAAGGTAGGGCTCTGTGGGTAGAGGGGAATGCTGTGCTGTTATGAAAAGGACAGGAGTTTATTATCAAGAGAGTACTGTGATAGGTCAGTCTGTGATGGGGGGAGGTCTGTAATAGTTCAGTCTGTGGTGGGTCAGTCTGTGGTGGGGGTTCTGTGGTGGGTCAGTCTGTGATGGGGTTTCTGTGATTGGTCAGTCTGTAGAGGGGGGGGGGGGTTGTGATGGGTCAGTCTGTGGTGGGGGAGGTTCTGTGATGGGGTTTCTGTGACGGGTCAGTATGTGGTGGGTGGTCTTTGATAGATCAGTCTGTGATGGGGGGTCTGTGATGGGGGTCTGTGGTGGGTCAGTCTGTGATGGGGGGTCTGTGGTGGGTAAGTCTGTGATGTGGGGTCTGTGGTGGATCATTCTGTGATGGGGGTTCTGTAATGGGTCAGTCTGTGATGGGGGTTCTGTGATGGGTCAGTCTGTGATGGGGGTTCTGTGATGGGTCAGTCTGTGGTGGGGGTTCTGTGATGGGGGGTCCGTGATGGGTCAGTCTGTGGGGGAGAGGGGTTTGTGATAGGTCAGACTGTGGTGGGGGGTTCTGTGATGGGAGGTTCTGTGATTGGGGGGGGGTCTGTGATGGGTCAGTCTGTGGTGGGGGGTCTGTGATAGGTCAGTCTGTGGTGGGTCAGTCTGTGATGGGGGTTCTGTGATGGGTCAGTCTGTGGTGGGGGTTCTGTGATGGGGGGTCCGTGATGGGTCAGTCTGTGGGGGAGAGGGGTTTGTGATAGGTCAGACTGTGGTGGGGGGTTCTGTGATGGGAGGTTCTGTGATTGGGGGGGGGTCTGTGATGGGTCAGTCTGTGGTGGGGGGTCTGTGATAGGTCAGTCTGTGGTGGGTCAGTCTGTGATGGGGGTCTGTGGTGGGTCAGTCTGTGATGGGGGGTCTGTGGCGGGTCAGTCTGTGGTGGGGGGTCTATGATGGTATGATGGGTCAGTCTGTAAGGGGGGTGTCTGTAATGGGCCAGTCTGTGATGGTGGGTCTATGATGAGGGGGGGGGGTCTGTGATGGGTCAGTCTGTGATGGGGGGGTGTTTCTGTGATGGGGGCTTAGTGATGGGTCAGTCTGTGATGGAGGGCCTGTGATGGGGGTCTGAGATGGGTCAGTCTGTGACTAGGGGGTTCCGTGATGAGTCTATGATGGAAAAGGGGGGTACTGAGGACACTGCTGTAAAAGGGGGTCTGTGATGTGAAGGGGTGTACTGAGGACACTGATGTAAAAGGAGGTCTGTGAGGAGGATATCATGAGGAGTCAAACCACCAATATCACACTCAGACCTCCGCTGGAAGAAAAATTTTCTGACCGGACCCCATGAATTATATTTAAGTTCTAGATTGTAAGCTCTAATGAAAAAGGTTCTCTGATTCCTCTTGTATTGTAACTTTATTATCTACCTTCATACTGTAAAGCAGTGCACAAACTATCAGAGCCATACAATTTCAATACATTAATAATTTTCTCTGTACAATCTTCTCTATTATTTAGACCCAATAGAACAAATCACTCAGCTTGTGTTTCTCTCCACCTTGCCTTAAATATAAAAGCAAAGGACGGTCATCAAAAACTAACAGCAGCTGCAATTAAACACAGCACTGTAAGCCCACTTCGCGCTCAGAAAGAAACACTAAAGCTCTTCATCATGATTGGTGAGTTTGATCACTTTAGAGCACATTCCAACAGTCAAAAACTATAGAAATGATCCCTGAAAGTATAGTCTTAACTAGATACAATGTTTTTCAAAGAGCACATGTTACCAGCATCCGTTTCAAATTGTAGCGACCTTTAAAATGCTCACAAACAAAATAAAATACAAATTACTCAACAACATTACTAACAACCTTACCAAACATTAAACTGTTTTCTGAAATATGTTATATTTATTCCATATTACATAACATGTGCCTTTCTATGTATTAACTCATTCAGTTCTCTACCTTACAAGTTCTCCAGTAACATTTGCATATCCGGCATCCCTTAACCAATTGAAGTTTATCCCGCCTCCTGTAGCTCTTTTTGTTACAAGGAGAACCTTAACTCTTTAACAACCAGATACATTTGTGTCTTCCTAACAAGACAATTCACCATTACTTACAAATCTACCATTTATCATTCATTTATAGCTGGCTAACAAAAATAACAGAAAAATAGAATAACAGGTCCTGTTCAAACAAGTTTTTTTTTATCAATTTTTAAATTGGTTAGATAAACAAACAAATTAACTGCAATATAAAAAAAAAAAAAAAAGTGAAACATTACAAAGTGAGAGTTTTAACACGTATGAGCCCTCTAAGAAAAGATGTTAACTTATGACTACATTAAAAAAAGTATGTACATTGCCATAAAAAATGAAACAGAGGAGAATTAAAATCACCATACAATCTGGTCATTTTTAACGATTACAAACCAAATTAAAAGGTTTTTTTTTCCCGAGCCCAAGTCAACCAAAAAAATGCATGTGAACAAAAAAGTGCACTATGATAGTAAGTAGGGAGAAATATCATGGAGTCTAGTATGGTAGTAATGCAGATTTGTGATATAAAGCCATTTTCTTTCTAGGGTGTAGAGCCATCGGTATCTATAAGGGTGATATCATTAGAGTGGACTTTATGTGACCAGTGGTCCTGGGAGAATATGCAGCTCTGGAATAATGATCTCCTTCACCCAGTGACAGCAGCTGTGAGGGTCCTGGATAAAAAATGTAGATGCTGTAGTAGTTGGGAGTGTGTATCATTTACAAGCTGACTTTCAGCTTTTTGATAATCTGACCCCTGGAAACGTGCCCCCTCAGAAGTGTTTAAAATGCATCAAGTTAGTCGTTCAACAGAGGACCCGTAAACAAGTCCTCCTCCTCCACATCCGAATGAAAAGACAGGGACCCCTCAGGGGGGATGTTGTCCGTGGCAACCAATTCAGGCTCTGAGTCAGAAGACTGAGAGGGCATAGGCCGTTTCTTTGAAACCCGGTCAGACATCAGCAGATCTACTTTTGATGCTAAATTCGCCAGTGTAGCAGATAAAGAGGCTATAGAAGCGGATTCAGGAGTGCCTGAACCACCAACCAGGTCTGTGGGGAATTTGCTATCCTGGGACTCCATAATAGCAAAGTGAAAAAAAAATGACGCTGGCCCTTTAAAACGGCAGTTCCCGCGGACCCCCACCGCAAACTGCACTACAGATGGAGACCCCTTCCCCAGCTAAGGTCACCCTGAAAAATGAGTGCTAGCAGGAATACAGGCCAGAGAAAACAGTAAAATCACCCCACAGTGTCTCTATACTTGCCACCCTGCTGAGAAGCTGAGGTAAAAGAAGGAAGTGACCTATCGCCCCTAGAGGCAAAAGCCAGCCCCGAGTCACAAAAAAATGGTGCCTGATAGAAGTCTATGGAGAGAAAGCACTGAGAAAATGGCCGCTGCCCATAAAAAGACATTTGCCCACACTTAAGATGGCGCCCAACTGGCGCCAAAAGGATGATAGAAAATGGCTGCTGCCATCACTATGAGGCCAAAACAGCCTGCCCTCACCCAAAATGGCGGCCGTGCGAACAGCGCCAAAACGCAGCATCAAATGCCTGCTCTGGCCCCCGCCGGGAACTGCACAGAGCATCCCCGGGACATAGGAAGCCCCCACACCCACCCCCGCATGGCGGTCGGTACCGCAAAAGCACCCCTGCAGGGGCAGGGAAGGAAAAAACAAAGGGGGCCGTATCCCACAGCCAGGAGGGGGATATTACAGAAAACTGACATGTACTGCCATCCCCAGAGTCTGATCAGCAGCTCAAAGACCTCACAGGTAGGTGACAGCCACCGCCCGAACAGGGACTTGAACCCTGGACCCTCAGATTAAAAGTCTGATATTCTACCGACTGAGCTATCCAGACTGAGCTATGCCATCCCCAGAGTGGGCCCACATAACACCGCCTCACAACATGGTCCCAGGGACAGAGGGGTAGTCGTACTCACCAGTTCCAGAGAACGTGGGCACCGCTCTGATATGGGAGATCTCCCACCCTGAGTGGGGGTGCCGTCAGCTAGGAAGGTTGAGACATCCCAGCGAAGATAGAAACTTCGCAGGATCGTCCCCGTCTCCAGGGGAACTGTCGTTGCGAGGCCTGGGCGTACCAATAACCTGCGGCGCTCAATGGCAGGCTGGGACTCCATAAGGTTCTATAATAACCAGTGCAAGGCCCCGCTCTGCTGACACTTGTAGTCCTCCTGACTAACTAGCGCAGGTGAGAAAAACAAAAGCTATTCTTAAAAGAAAAACTGAATTTTTGTAAAATCTTACCTGTAAAATTCCTTTCTCTGAGTCCTCCGACAGTCGCCGCCACTTCATATTCATCACTAATGGGGTTATTGACCTTTGCTCCGCAGGAGTAGCTAGGCAACAAAATGTATTAATATCAAAGCTTTTAGCATATCCCACCCCTAGGGGGTGGTCCCCTCAGTCAATACCTCCCTGCTTCCTGCATTCCCAACTCAGTTTCAGTAGCATAGCAGTAGAGTACATAAACAAACCCCAAAAGAGGGGCGGGGGCGGCGACTGTCGGAGGACTCAGAGAAAGGAATTTTACAGGTAAGATTTTACAAAAATTCAGTTTTCTCTTACGTCCTCCGACAGTCGCCGCCACTTCATATTCATCACTAATGGGGACGTCCCATAGCAGTGTAGACATGAGGGGTGGGAAAAAAACGCAGCCGCGCCTAAAGCAACGCAGTACCCACATCAGAGAAAAAGGAACCTTACCAAAGTAAGAAAACCAACTGGGCAACAGGAAAAAAACATGCTCAACAGGTGCAACAACCCAGGAAAACAAGTAACCTAGGGATAAAGACATCCCAACAGCCAAGGACCCAAAACAAGGGACCCTAAGGCACTGCCGCACTAAGAACTTTACGGCCAAAGGAAGCATCTGCCGATGCCTGAACATCCACCTTGTAAAATTTGGAGAAGGTGTGAACGGACGACCAAGTCGCCGCCTTACACACCTGGGCCACAGAAGCCTGATGACGATAGGCCCAAGACGTACTCAGAGACCCGGTAGAGTGCGCCTTCACAGGGAAAGGAGGAACCTTCCCCTTCAAAGCATAGGCTTGCACAATGGTCTGTCTGATCCATTTGGCGATGGTCGCAGCCGACGCCGCCATGCCCTTCCGAGGTCCCTCTGGAAGGACAAATAGAGAATCCGACTTGCGAAAGGATTTCGTCGACGACAGGTAAACTCTGATCGCCGGAACAACATCCAAGGAATGCAAAGCCACCTCCTTTGGATGCTTAGGCTTCGCGCAGAGCGAAGGTAAGACAATGTCCTCATTGAGGTGAAATTCCGAGATCCTCTTTGGAAGAAAAGAAGGGTTAGGTCGTAAGACCACCTTATCCAAGTGAATCACCAAGTAGGGAGAGCTGCAGGACAAGGCCGCCAGCTCCGATACCCTGCGAGCCGAAGTGATCGCCACCAAAAAGGCAACCTTCTTGGACAACAGAGACAACGAGATCTCCCTGATCTTCTCAAAGGGAGCACGCTGCAACACGGACAGAACAAGGTTCAAATCCCATGGAGGTAAAGGGTCCCTCCGAGGAGGGGGGGGGGGCCCAAGTGTTGCACCCTTTGAACAAAGCGGATGGCGGCGGGAGGGCCTTTCCTCCTGGGTTGAATCTGGCCTTGCAAAAGGCTTGTCCCCAGTTGAAGGCAGGCTCACCCTAAGCTGTCCACGTTCCAAACCTCCTGGTAGGTAAGGGCTACACTCGGTCTGGCTATTGGGCCGGGGTAGAAAAAGCCCGTAGTGTATGTGCCCCTGGGGTGGCAGCCCAGGGGTGCCTTAATTCTCACTGGTGAGGGGCAGCTCGCCTTGAGTTTTTCGGCACCATGGTCACTGCACCTACACACTTTTTTAAGCACCTGCCTCTTGGGCAAGGCCTTTTGGCTTCGACCAGAGGAATTTTTATTCCGGCCGGAAGGCCCGCCTTTGTTTTTCACTTAGGCACTAATTCACTCCTCCACTTCCCCTTCCCCACCTTTTTGTTTGTGTGTATTTTTCTTTGTGGTGTGTCACTTCACTATCACTCTTCTCTTCCTGCACGACGAGTACGGTGTGGGTCTCTGGGCCTACCTTGAAAGTCTTGGGAGGGGGTGGACATGGCCTTTTGGCTTAGTTCGCCCTCTCTCATGGGGGTCTCCCTTCGGGGGAGCCCCACCCAGTACTTGGGGTGGGCTGTTTCGGCAGTCCCCCTGGAGAACGGGGTTTGCCAGGTCTCGGCCAGGCAAACCATAGGAAGTACCTCAGTCCCTGTCAGGAGTCTTGCGCCCCGGGGGATCAAGGTATAGGTTCAACCTCTTCGGAGGCCAGACCATCTTCGCACACCCTGTGCAGTTTTTGTGTGTTCACGTTTGCGTGTGTGCACTTTTTTATGCACCGGGTGCTAAGTCTTTTTTGAGTGTGATTTCACACGCTTCGGGCTTTAAAGAAAACCCTTTGAACAAAGCCATCGCAACGTTACTGGGGGTGTTCTTTGCCTGCAACTGCATCCGCAGAACTTTGATTGACAAAACTTCGGACTCTGGAGGCAACTCCATGTCCCGTTTTTTCCTCCTGCCTCTCTGGAGGTCCCTTGGATGGGACAAATGGGACAGCTCCATCCCCTACAACTGGGACACTCCTTGGTACTACTTGGACACTTTCAAGTTCATCAAGGAGCTGGGGCTGCATGGAGTCAAGCCCGACTTGTGGAAGCCAAAAACTATCTACAAGTTGATCAGAGCATCGGACATTGCTGAGACGGTTCCAGGCCTCCCTTCAGCCACTTGCAAAGTGGTCTGGAGGAATGTTTCTTCAAAGGGACTCACCAACAGGCATAAAGATCTGGCGTGGATGGCTGTCCAGGGGGGTTTGCCACTCAGGACATTTATGCATGCCAGAAACTTGTGCAGATACAGGCACTGCCCCTTTTGTATCATCCATGAGGAAACGTCTTTTTCACGTTTTCTGGGAGTGCTCATTTGCACAGAGCCTGTTGAGGGCCTTGGAACCTGAACTGAGAGAATTTGTTCCACAGACTGCCATCACACATTTTGCTGTGCTGAATGGACTTTTTCATGGAACTTTTTCCCAGGAGGACATTGACAACGCCTGGCGGGTGTTGTGTTGCTTTAAGGACGCTTTATGGTGCGCCAGAAAGCGCCTTATCCACCAGCGGGAGAGGATGTCCATTGAGGACTGTCGCAGACTGGTTCACAGTCTGCTCAGAGACTATAACCTGATGGATCTCATGGAGGAAGAGGAGGTCTGAAGATTTCCCCTTCCCCCACTCTCCCTTGTGTGTCTTTGTCCATTCAATAAAGCTTCGGGCCTGTGATTTCATTCCCCTCCCCTTACCCCTCTCTCCCACCCCCCATCACACCTGTTGCTTTTTTGAAATGTTTATTATTTGATATCGTTTAAGGAATACAACGTATAGATAACGTATTTTTCAGTTTCATGCTTTAGGGGTATTGCGGCGTCATGCATGATGTGATGGCACGGGGTATCCTTACTCCGCACAACACATCAGGCATCATACCGCAGAATGAATGTATGTGATTGAATGTATTTATTAGTATGACCGGAAATGTATTGTAATGTAGTGTATTTATGCGCTGCGTCGCAGTACAGGGGAGAATGTACCCCGACAAAAGTATTGTTTTTTGTATATCTTTTATGCAAAATAAAGATTACATTTTCAACCCTTTGAACAAAGCCTTTTGGCTAAGATCAAGTGTAGTATCGACTTTAGCCCTTAGGGGTGTCTCTGCTTTACGGCTAGGACGTTGAGAAACATTTGTATCTATCCAAGCCATTTGGTCCTTGTGGGGTACCCTCTGCTCGGCCTTGTAGGATCGTTGATTAAATTCAGCTTCACCTACTCGCTGCTATTGGGTTAGAGGCTTAGCCCCCACAAGGAACGAGATTGCGATCTTCCCTCCTCCACTCTGCGCTACTACCTTCGGGCAGTAGGCGCACAAGGGCCTTTTTAAAGGCTGCGAAAGAGTGAAGACGCCGAGGAATAAGAAGGAAGCCGCCGAAGTTTGCCTGAAGCGACTACCGACAAACTCCTCCGTCATGGGGAAGAGCACCGGGAAGAGAAAGCACGTCCCCGCCACTTCTGCCAAGACGAGGAGATGGTGGTGGAGGGCACAATGCCTACGTCGCTGAGGGAGGGGATGATCACGATTTTGTATAAGCGTAAGGTGGAGAGAGGGGATCTGAAAAATTGGCGTCCCATCTCTCTCTTGAACGTGGACTACAAAATCCTCGCCAAGGTTCTGGCCAACAGGCTGAAATCTGTCATCGGACAGATCATCCACCCGGATCAGACTTGCGGCATTCCTGGTCGCAGGATTGCGGACAGCCTTGCGCTTGTCCAGGACACGGTCCAGTACATTCGAGGCCGCCGTGTGCACGCGGCCCTGGTCAGTCTTGACCAGGAAAAGGCCTTTGACCGTGTCTCCCACGAGTTTATGTGCAGAGCTCTGCGCAGGTTTGGTCTTGGGGACATGTTTTGTTCGTATGTGAATGTAATGTATAATGACATTTGTAGTACGGTGTTGGTGAATGGCTGGAAAACTGACCCTTTCCCTGTTCTCTCTGGGGTCAGACAAGGCTGCCCTCTCTCACCTCTGCTTTTTGTTTGCTGTATAGAGCTCTTTGCCGAATGCATCCGACAGAACCCAGAGATCAGAGGGATCACCGCACCGGGACCGGACAGAAGGGTTGTCAAGT
The DNA here is from genome assembly GCF_965119305.1 of Pelophylax lessonae. NCBI lineage: Eukaryota > Metazoa > Chordata > Amphibia > Anura > Ranidae > Pelophylax > Pelophylax lessonae. The sequence goes on along the minus strand of NC_138769.1, from coordinate 389,989,501 downwards.
TCTCACTCTACATGGACGACGTAACGGTGTTCTGTGCTGACCAGCGCTCCATCGACTCGCTCGTCCAGACCTGTGAGGACTTCGGCAAAGCTTCAGGGGCAAAAGTCAACTGCGGGAAGTCAGAGATCATGCTCTTCGGAAAGTGGTTCCTGCCTTCTTCTGCATCCATCCCTTTCAGCATCAAGGCGGACTTCATCAAAATTCTTGGAGTTTGGTTTGGAGCTGAGGGCGCAGCCCTGAAGTCTTGGGAGGAGAGACTGTCCAAGATGAGACAAAAGTTTGGACTATGGAGCCTCAGAGAACTCACCATCGAAGGGAAAACACTGGTACTCCGCAGCGAGATCCTCCCTGTGTTGCAGTACCTCGCCCAGGCCTGGCCCCCCCGGGTCAACACCTGCAAGGCCATCACCAGGGCGGTGTTCCACTTCATCTGGGGCTCCAAGATGGACAGAGTGAAGCGAGCAGTCATGTTCAAGGAACCCCTCAAGGGCGGTAAGGGCGTGCCCGACATCGCAACGTTACTGGGGGTGTTCTTTGCCTGCAACTGCATCCGCAGAACTTTGATTGACAGAACTTCGGATTCTGGAGGCAACTCCATGTCCCGTTTTTTCCTCCTGCCTCTCTGGAGGTCCCTTGGATGGGACAAATGGGACAGCTCCATCCCCTACAACTGGGACACTCCTTGGTACTACTTGGACACTTTCAAGTTCATCAAGGAGCTGGGGCTGCATGGAGTTAAGCCCGACTTGTGGAAGCCAAAAACTATCTACAAGTTGATCAGAGCATCGGACATTGCTGAGACTGTTCCAGGCCTCCCTTCAGCCACTTGCAAAGTGGTCTGGAGGAATGTTTCTTCAAAGAGACTCACCAACAGGCATAAAGATCTGGCGTGGATGGCAGTCCAGGGAGGGCTGCCACTCAGGACATTTATGCATGCCAGAAACTTGTGCAGATACAGGCACTGCCCCTTCTGTATCATCCACGAGGAAACGTCCTTTCACGTTTTCTGGGAGTGCTCATTTGCACAGAGCCTGTTGAGGGCCTTGGAACCTGAACTTAGAGACTTTGTTTCCCAGACTGCCATCACACATTTTGCTGTGCTGAATGGACTTTTTCATGGTACTTTTACACAGGAGGACATTGACAATGCCTGGCGGGTGTTGTGTTGCTTTAAGGACGCTTTATGGTGCACCAGAAAGCGCCTTATCCACCAGCGGGAGAGGATGTCCATTGAGGACTGTCGCAGACTGGTTCACAGTCTGCTCAGAGACTATAACCTGATGGATCTCATGGAGGAAGAGGAGGTCTGAAGATTTCCCCTTCCCCCACTCTCCCTTGTGTGTCTTTGTCCATTCAATAAAGCTTCGGGCCTGTGATTTCATTCCCCTCCCCTTACCCCTCTCTCCCACCCCTCCATCACACCTGTTGCTTTTTTGAAATGTTATAGTATTAATACAGTTTGAGTAATGCACGTATACAATGTCTTTAGTTTCATGCTTCAGGGGTATTGCAGCGTCATGCATGATGTGATGGCACGGGGTATCCACATCAGGCATCATACCGCAGAATGAATGTATGTGATTGAATGTATTTATTAGTATGACCGGAAATGTATTGTAATGTAGTGTATTTATGCGCTGTGTCGCAGTACAGGGGAGAATGTACCCCGACAAAAGTATTGTTTTTTGTATATCTTTTATGCAAATAAAGATTACATTTTCAACCAAACCCTTTGAACAAAGGTGCTAACCAAAGAACTAGACGCCACAGGGCATTGAAAAAGAACGGCCAGCGCAGAAATCTGACCCTTAATCGTGGCCAACGCCAAACGCTGGTCCACGCCCGTTTGAAGGAAAGCCAACACTCTCGATACCGAGTATGAGTGAGGGGAATACCCCCTGGACTCACACCAGGCAAAATACGCCTTCCAAGTACGGTAGTAAATCTTCCCCGAAGAGACTTTTCTAGCCTTGATCAAAGTGGGAATGACCTCAGGGGAGAGACCCCTATCCTTCAGGACCTGCCTTTCAACAGCCAGGCCGTTAAAGCCAGCGACTGTAAAGCAGGATGGAATATCGGTCCTTGAGACAGGAGATTGGAATAGAACCCCCGAAATCTGTCCCGATGAGGCACCGGAACCACCACTCCCTGGGCCCGCAGGTACCGCACCGCCAGGTGCAGTTCCTGCAAGCGCTCCGGAGTCAGCTGAAGGTTTGAGGGGAAAAATCTGCCCGCCGGCCGAGAGAGAAACTCGATCTTGTATCCAGATCGAACGATTTCCTGAACCCACCTGTCCCGAATGCGGTCCAGCCAGGGTTGAAGAAAACCGATCAAACGTCCCCCCACCCCAGAACTGGGTGAGGGCGTCCCTTCAGGCCGTATTGTTATGGGCAGCGGACCCGGACTGGCCGGACTTCTGCTTACCTGTCCACGGCTTCTTCTGGGAGCCTTGGCCCTTGAAGGGCTTGCCCTTATAGTGCGACCTAAAGGCACGAAAGGACCCCTGAGAGGGCCTAAACGAGGTATTCTTCTTACCACGAACAAACTTATTCTTGTGACTTTGGGGCAAGAGAGTGCTCTTACCCCCAGAAATTCCCTTTATCAGAGTATCCAAAGAATCGCCAAAAAGGCGAGATCCCGCGTAGGGCAAATTAGCTAAAGTCTTGCGAGAAGATTGAACAGACCAACATTTCAGCCATATCAGGCGACGGTTCAATACCGCCACACTGGAAAGACGCGCAGCCAAAGGGACCAAATCTAAGTCCGCATCACACAAATACATGACACCCTAAAGAATTTGATCCACCATAGCCAAAGTTGTCGGCGGGGCAGAGTCAGCCACCAGGGTGCGCCTAAGCACCTGCGTCCAATCCGCAATAGCCTGGGCTGCCATAATGGAAGCAAAAATAGGCTTCAGCATAGAACCAACAACCGTATAAGCACGGCGGGCCAGAGACTCCAATCTCCTGTCCGTCGGGTCCCGGAACACCGGGGTATCCTCAGCAGGGATCGCAGTGGATTTATTCAAAACCGCCACCGCGTGATCCACCTGAGGCGGCACACACCAACGCTCATCAGTGGTGGGTGTAAATGGATAACGCAGCTTGAACCTACTCGGCACAGCAAAAGGCTTCTTTAAATTGCGCCATTGCTCATCAACCGCGTGCTGAAATTCCGCAGAGCAAGGAAAAACCTGCGATGTTTTGCGTTTCCTTTGCGTCCCATAAGAGGACATCAAAACAGGAGGACGTGGTTCATCCTGCAAATGCAGCGTTTGCTTGATAGAAGCAACCAACTCATCCATGAGTGCAAGCTCTTCAGACGAGCCAGGGGGAGAATTATCAACCCCTTCTACCTCAGCCTCCCCCTCAGACCCCACAAGGTCTAGAGATGAGTGAGACCCTGAGAAGGGCACTCCAGCCATAGCAGCCCCATCGCCCTCTGAATCAGAGGAAATAGACACTCTGGGCCGTTTGGTGGATCGATCAGCCACCAGCATCTGCACCTGAGCAGCCAAGTTCGCCACAATAGTAGCCAGATCAGCCCCCTCAGGGGATGCAGCAGCCCCTTGACCCCCCACCAAGGTGGGAGGAAACTTGCAATCCTGAGAATCCATGCCCCAGCAAAAGTAGAAAAAAAAAGAGTACTGCCCCCTTAAGACCGCGGCGAGCGTAGCCCACCGCACCCTACTGAATACACCGACCCCCACAGGGATAAGAACACTAGGCAAGGAATACAGGAAAAGGAAAGGTAAAAACCTGGAGAGATCACACAGGCTGCTGCCACCGATCGCTGTCCCAGAGCAAAAGGAAGTGATGCAATGACTGACCGCCCTATAAAGCCTATGTAAGGCTACACAAACATGGCCGCTCGGCTGAGGATTCCTTAGGCAAAGAGAAAATGGCGCCGACATGTGGCCTGATCGATCGCCGCCAAAATGGCGGCGTTTGGCGCCAAAACGCCGCGCCGTACCACACAGGACTGGTCACCATAAATTTGCCGCAAAAAAATGGCGGGCCGCAGCAGCGATCGCCACACAGCATGCCTAAGCCCAGACTGCTTCATGCATTCACACAGCAGAGCGGGAGAGCCCCCCCCCCCTCGCAGCCCACAGACAGGCAGTTATTCCACACAGGAATCTGACAGGGAGCTCAGCATTTACACAGACATGCAGGGTCACACAGTCCCAGACTGACACCCAAATAGACAGGTCCCCACATAGATATACACTTACCAGTCCGGATGGCGCGGGGAGCCTTCTCCAGCGACCAAACCGCTGCACTGAGGACAGGGAGTGTCGCACCCAGGACGCAGTGGAAGTGCGATGCGAAACCGCAATGGCGTCCAGTGAGGTAGCCACCCCACAGATAGCATCCCTGCAGCGAACAGGGATGGGTCGTTCAATATGCCAGGGAAACCTGCGCTGAACGCTCGATGGCAGGCTGGGAAGCCCCTGGCCCTGAACCCTGGGATCCAGGGTGGCCAGTCCGAGACCCAGCTCCGCACGATCATCTTCATCCGAAGAAGCTAACTAATGCTGAAAATTAACAGCTAAGTAAAAGAAAGAGAAAAAGACTCAAAATAAAATCAAAAAGAGAATAGAGGCTGAGACTGAGAGCCCCAGCACAGGAACAGCCTGCTACTCCTAAGCTAGGAATTAGAAACTGAGTTGGGAATGCAGGAAGCAGGGAGGTATTGACTGAGGGGACCACCCCCTAGGGGTGGGATATGCTAAAAGCTTTGATATTAATAAATTTTGTTGCCTAGCTACTCCTGCGGAGCAAAGGTCAATAACCCCATTAGTGATGAATATGAAGTGGCGGCGACTGACGGAGGACGTAAGAGAAAAACACTTTTCAGAAAGAAAACAAAAAGAAAAAACTGAGACACTAGGTCCCGGCAAGGAAAACCTAGCCTACTCCTGACGCTAGGTAGCAAGAAAACTGGATTAGAGTGGTACTGGCTGTGGGATATTGGCCAGAGGGACAGTCCCCTGTAGGTGTGTCTATATGTTGAAGTTTGTTTGTATTAACAAAGTTACTGCCTAGCTTGCTCCTGCGGAGAGTGCCAATGCCCCAATCGTGAAGACTGTATACGTGGGCGGCGACTGTCAGAGGATGAAAGAGAAATCCTGTTTTCCTGACAGACTCCATGGCAGCATACGTTTGGGTAGTCCCGCCTCCACTGCTACCCCATAGGACCCCACTTTCATAAATCCTTGCTCCCTTTCAGCATCCGTGTTCTTTTTTTGTCCTCCTCCTGCACCTGTTTGGTGCTGAATTCCTACATTTTTGATTGATAATTTTTTAAAAGAAAAGGACGCAGGGATATTGGAGTCAGCAAGATTTGAGTCCCCGATAAGCCCTTGCTGCTGCGGGGTATGGGGTTGGCAAGCTGAAGAGGAGCCTTAGATGCCTGACTAAGCAGGCCGTATGGCATGTCCGATTAGCCCGGCTGCTGCGGGTGGCCTTATTGTATTGCCTCAGTGATGGAGCCTGTTTCCTGGCTGCTGACTGATGTTTTCCCTGGTGTCTAGTGGTAATCGTCCGGCATGGGTAAGTTCCTTTCCCTTATTGTGTCCCCTTGTTATCTGGCAGCTTATTATCCGTTTGTTTAACTTCCCTGGTGCTATAGTGTGCGGCCCCTTACCTTTCGTTATGCTTCCTGGTGGTCCGGGAGGCTCTGTGGTCCCTGTGGAACGCTCTGCGTTCCATCCTCTGTGTTCTCGGCCGTTCTGCGCATGCGCTCCGGCCGGACGAGAACGAGGCTTGGTTCGCGCATGCGCAGTAGCGGCAATTGCCGCTATTCGTGCATGCGCAGTAGACGCAGCCATGACGTCACGAACGGCGCCAGATTTAAACAGCTGTCAGTCCCACATTCGGTGGGACTGACTGTAGACTGCAGCGTTCCGGTGTCTTTTCCCTGCGATCTCCAGGTATGTGGGTCTCATGAAGGGGGGGCTTGCTAGTACCTTGCCAGTCTTACTGTATCTCTGCGTCCGTCTATTCCAGTGTACCTGGTGCCTTGCAGATGGATTCATCACCGCTCCCCTGCGACCAGTCCTCTCTTAGGTAAGCATAGGGCTGGAGTGGGGGGGGGGGGGTGCAGGTCATTTGGTCAGTCTTATTTCTGCATTCCTCTATATGTCTCTCTTGCAGCTCCTCCTCTAGGTCCGAACAGCCTCAGGGCACGCGAGAAGATCGCCATGCAAAAACGCAGCATCCTCGCTCTTCCTCCAGACATGGCTCCTCTTCCAAGTCCAGGCACCGCAGTAAAGACCGGTCACCTGCTATGTTTTCACGCCAATCCAGCGAGACAAAATGCCGGGGCTGTGGTATTCGTTTGCTGGACGGAAAATCGCTATGCGACTCCTGTTATTCCCGAGCAGCGGGTGAAAGGGGAAGCTCTCACCGACAACTTGAGTCCATGGTCAAGCGCATAGTCAAGGACTCCCTGGCTGATCTTAATATGCGGCAGTCTCCAGTACCAGAACCATCTGTCTCTCCTGTTAGAGAATCTTCTGGCGGACGGGTCCTTGAATCGTCTAAACCCAGCCATCCCTCGGTGTTCGAGTCTGACAGCGATTCTGACCAAGATGAACCTAGTTTGGGATTTTCTTTCAACCTGGTTCCACCGTTAGTGAAAGCCGTGGTCTCCGCCCCCAAGCAGAGAAAATATTTTAAGCAGCTGAGCAAGGAGAGGCTGAATTTCCCATTCATCCCTAAATTAGGAGAAATCATAACGGAAGGCTAAACTCTATCCATTCAAGGAAGAGAAAGTCAAACACCTGGAATCTCCTCCTTTAGTGGATGCGGCTGTTATGAGGCTGGTAAAGCACGTCACTTTGCCTCTTGAGGATACGGTTTCCTTAAAGGATCCTCTCGACAGAAGAATTGACAAGGATCTGAAGCGTGTCTATCTTTCAGTGGGAGCTGCTTGTAAACCGGCCCTAGCCTTGGCATCTCTGTCCAAAGCCATGGAAGTATGGGTGGACAATGTTGATGATTCCCTCAGAAGTTTCTCTGAAGATGCAGCCAAGAACTCTCCTATCCAGGAGCTAAAACTGGCCTCAGCCTTCCTGGGGGAGGCGTCCATTGATATTATACGCCTGTTAGCACGAGGGATGCTATCATCTGTTACAGCAAAGCATGCGCTTTGGTTACGCCCTTGGTTGGCTGATCCTGCTTCTAAGCAGGTATGGTGCCGCATTCCTTTTGAGGGTTCATCCCTCTTTGGGAATAAGTTAGATAGCGCCATCTCTAAGGCTACTGGTGGTAGGTCGGGCTTTCTCCCCCAGGACAGGCGTCTTCTTGGTCAAAATAAAAAACGACCTCCTAGAAAACAAAATACTGACCGTGCCAGGGAGGCACGTAGCTATAGGCCAGGAAGGGAGTTTGGAAGAAATTGGAAGTCCAGGCAGTCTTCTTTCGGAAAGGCCCCAAGAGCAATCCGTCTGGGGCTAGAGATACCACAAAGTCCTTTTGAGATTGGGCCCGCTCAGGCCGGTCAGGTGGGAGGTCGTCTCTTTCACTTTCGGCGGGTCTGGGCGGCCTCAATCCGGGATGCTTGGGTCGTCAACACGGTCTCTGCAGCACATTCTTGGTCCTTCACCAGTATTCCCGGAGACAGATTTGTTCCTACCTCCCTTCCTCGGTCAGGCGACAAAAGAGAGATTCTCTTATCTTACGTAGACTCGCTAGTCACTCAAGGAGCAGAGGTTCCAGTGCCAGAATCCGAAAGAAGGCTCGGAGTTTACTCTCCTCTGTTAATGGTGCGCAAGAAGAGCGGCGCCTGGAGACCAGTGATAGATCTGACGCTCTTGAATCGCTTCAATAAAGGAGAGAAATTCAAGATGGAGACCATATTCTCCATTCAACAAGCCGTTCAACCGGGAGATTGGATGGTCTCAGTAGACCTGAAGGATGCATATTTCCACGTGCCAGTGGCATCAGAGTTTCAGCAATACCTGAGATTCTCAGTCGGCCAGCGTCATCTGCAGTTTGTGTGTCTCCCCTTCGGGCTTTCCACATCGCCTCGTACCTTTTCGAAGGTCTTGTTAGCGGTGGTAGCCTTGATAAGACTGAGAGAGGTCTATCTTTTTCATTATCTGGACGATCTCCTTCTACTGGCTCAAGACAAGTCTGTCATCCTGGATCATCTAGCTCTGGTCATCTCGTCTAGAGAAGTTTGGCTGGATCCTGAACAGGGAAAAGAGTCATCTGATTCCTACACAGTCCCTGGTCTTCCTGGGAGCCCTGTTCAACACCAGGGACAGTACCATCTCTCTGCCAGAAAAAAAGATTCCGGTAATCAGGGACAGAGTGTCTCTAGCCTTGAAAGCTTCCCATCTCACAGCCAAACAATGCCTGAGGATAATCGGCACGATGGTGTCAACAGCCCCTATGGTGAAGTGGGCTCTCTGGAAAATTAGGCCTTTTCAGAGGGGTTTTCTTCAACAATGGAATGGAATCAGCAATTCTCAGCGAATAGTAATTACCGCAGCCACGAAGAGCTGGCTTCCTTGGTGGTTACAGCTGAAGAATTTGCACAATTGTCACTCCATAGCCCCCATATCTTGGGTGATAGTGACATCAGACTCCAGCAGCACCGGTTGGGGCGGTCATTGCGGAGAAGAGATGGTACAAGGGAGATGGGATTTCCAGTCTCGCCAGATTGTGTCCAACATCTTGGAACTTCGAGCGGCCTTTCAGGAGGAGGAGGATGGGCGCAGCTCCGGCATGTACGCGAAGCTCGACACCACGTCTAGGCTGCTCAAGGAGATGATCGCGGAGGCTTCCTTGCAGGACGCCGTGGGATCCATAGGGAAAGGTTCCGTGAACTATTCGTGGTGCCGTCCTGATGGATCTGTGCGTTCCAGGATAGACTTGGTGCTCACCTCTAAGGCAGTCAGACACCGCGGGTTCTCCATGGTGCCCTGCTTTTTCTCTGACCACAGGGCCATTCACTTTCGGGGTGACCTGGGCGAGGGCTTTGCTCCCGGTCCGGGCTCCTGGAAGCTGAATGGTACCCTGCTGGAAAACGAGGAACTGCTGGAGGAACTCAGGGAGGCCTACATTACCTGGAAGGAGGACAAAAGGTTCTTCGGAAAGGTAAGCGATTATTGGGAGTTTGTGAAAGTCAAGCTGCGCAGCTTCTTTCAGGCAAGGGGATGCCAGCAAGTGTGTGCCAGGAAGAGGGAACTCAGGAGACTGCATCGTCAGTTGCAGTCCCTGCAGGACCTTCACCACTGCGGCTGGGACGTTAGGCAGGACCTGGAGGACACCAAGAAGAGCCTGAAAGGACACTTCGAGGAAGAATCCAGGCATCTCGTCTTCCGTTCCAAGGTGGAGAATCTTGAGAAAGGTGAGAAATGTAATTCTTTCTATTTCAGGAAACTTCACTCAGGACACACACCCTTGTCGGAGCTGCGGGACGAGACCGGAACACTCCAGAAGGGGAAGGAGGCTGTGATGCAAGTGGTCAGCGACTACTACACCAACCTCTACTCCCCGAAAGAAACAGACACGGCTGAGGCCGACAGGTTCTTGTCAGGTATCACTAACCAAATTGATCCTGCAGGTATCTCTGTCGGCAATCAACGCCCCCTTGGCGCTGGAGGAGCTGCACTCTGCCGTCAGATCCTTTAGGCAAGGCAGGACCCCGGGCTGCGACGGTCTCCCAGCGGAGCTCTATGTAGTGCTGTGGGATCTCGTTGGCCCGGACCTGCTCAAGCTGTACGAGGAGATGGTGGTGGAGGGCACAATGCCTCAGTCGCTGAGGGAGGGGATGATCACGATTTTGTAGAGAAGGGGTCTGAAAAATTGGCGTCCCATCTCTCTCTTGAATGTGGACTACAAAATCCTCGCCAAGGTTCTGGCCAATAGGCTGAAATCTGTCATCGGACAGATCATCCACCCGGATCAGACTTGTGGAATTCCTGGTCGCAGGATTGCGGACAGTCTTGCGCTTGTCCGGGGACACGGTCCAGTACATTCGAGGCCGCCGTGTGCACGCGGCCCTGGTCAGTCTTGACCAGGAAAAGGCCTTTGACCGTGTCTCCCATGAGTTTATGTGCAGAGCTCTGCGCAGGTTTGGTCTTGGGGACATGTTTTGTTCGTGTGTGAATGTGATGTACCATGACATTTGTAGTACGGTGTTGGTGAATGGCTGGAAAACTGACCCTTTCCCTGTTCTCTCTGGGGTCAGACTAGGCTGGCCTCTCTCACCTCTGCTTTTTGTTTGCTGTATAGAGCTCTTTGCCGAATGCATCCGACAGAACCCAGAGATCAGAGGGATCACCACACCGGGACCGGACAGAAGGGTTGTCAAGTGCTCACTCTACATGGACGACGTAACGGTGCTCTGTGCTGACCAGGACTTCGGCAAAGCTTTAGGGGCAAAGGTCAACTGCGGGAAGTCAGAGGTCATGCTCTTCGGAAAGTGGTTCCTGCCTTCTTCTGCATCCATCCCTTTCAGCGTCAAGGCGGACTTCATCAAAATTCTTGGAGTTTGGTTTGGAGCTGAGGGCGCAGCCCTAAAGTCTTGGGAGGAGAGACTGTCCAAGATGAGACAGAAGTTTGGACTATGGAGCCTCAGAGAACTCACCATCGAAGGGAAAACACTGGTACTCCGCAGCGAGATTCTCCCTGTGTTGCAGTACCTCGCCCAGGCCTGGCCCCCCCGGGTCAACACCTGTAAGGCGATCACCAGGGCGGTGTTCCACTTCATCTGGGGCTCCAAGATGGACAGAGTGAAGTGGGCAGTCATGTTCAAGGAACCCCTCAAGGGCAGTAAGGGCGTGCCCGACATCGCAACGTTACTGAGGGTGTTCTTTGCCTGCAACTGCATCCGCAGGCCTTTAGTGGACAGAACTTTGGACTCTGGCGGCAACTCCATGTCCCGTTTCTTCCTCCTTCCTCTCTGGAGGTCCCTTGGATGGGACAAATGGGACAGTTCCATCCCCTACAACTGGGACACTCCTTGGTACTACTTGGACACTTTCAAGTTCATCAAGGAGCTGGGGCTGCATGGAGTTAAGCCCGACTTGTGGAAGCCAAAAACTATCTACAAGTTGATCAGAGCATCGGACATTGTTGAGACTGTTCCAGGCCTCCCTTCAGCCACTTGCAAAGTGGTCTGGAGGAATGTTTCTTCAAAGGGACTCACCAACAGGCATAAAGATCTGGCGTGGATGGCTGTCCAGGGGGGGTTGCCACTCAGGACCTTTATGCATGCCAGAAACTTGTGCAGATACAGGCACTGCCCTTTTTGTATCATCAATGAGGAAACGTTTTCTGGGAGTGCTCCTTTGCACGGAGCCTGTTGAGGGCCTTGGAACCTGAACTTAGAGACTTTGTTCCACAGACTGCCATCACACACTTCGGTGTGCTGAACGGACTTTTTCACGGGACTATTTCACGGGACTTTTTCACAGGAGGACATTGACAACGTCTGGCGGGTGTTGTGTTGCTTTAAGGATGCTTTATGGTGCGCCAGAAAGCGCCTTATCCACCAGCGGGAGAGGATGTCCATTGAGGACTGTCGCAGACTGGTCCACAGTCTGCTCAGAGACTATAACCTGATAGATCTCATGGAGGAAGAGGAGGTCTGAAGATTTCCCCTTCTCCCACGCTCCCTTGTGTGTCTTTGTCCATTCAATAAAGCTTCGGGCTTGTGATTTCATTCCCCTCCCCTTACCCCACTCTCCCACCCCCCCCCCCCCCATCACACCTGTTGCTTTTTTGAAATGTAATATTATATTGTTTGATATCGTTTGATCAATGCTACGTATAGACAACGTTTTTCAGTTTCATGTTTTAGGGGTATTGCGGCGTCATGCATGATGTGATGGCACGGGGTATCCTTACTCCGCACAACACATCAGGCATCATACCGCAGAATGAATGTATTTGATTGAATGTATTTATTTGTATGACCGGAAATGTATTGTAATGTAGTGTATTTATGCGCTGCGTCACAGTACAGGGGAGAATGTACCCCGACAAAGTATTGTTTTTTGTATATCTTTTATGCAAATAAAGATTACATTTTCCACCCTTTATGGGAGGGAGGCAATGTTAACAAAAAATGCATTCCTTAGTGGTTTAATTCTCATCGAAGACATTAATATGGCCCTTGATTCACTATTACACACCCCAAAGTCTGCAACCAACCTCTCGTATTCCATACCTCCTACAAAATCCCAGCATTCGTGGCTATGCCTTCTACTCCAGGTATTCCCAACCTCTGATGTGGCTCGCGACCTCATGCACATGCCTGTGTCCTGGGATGGCAGTTGGCAAGCCCAGATGGCGATCAATGGGTTGCCAACCCACCATCCTAGGGTATCAGAGTGCATTGAGCCGGTAGAAGAGGAAGCAGACAGCAGCAGAGGGAACAGGAGCGGCCTAACTGATGAGTCTTCTGTACAGCCAGCTCCTGTCCCAGGCAGAGTGATAACAAGCGCACTTCACCTGGGACCTTTCTAGCAGCCTGAAGAGCGATGCCAGCAGAAGTTGGAAGAGGAAAAGAAGGTCAGTGTATTACATAACACTGTCTTTTTACAATTGGCATATTAGCACCTATAAAAGTTTTAACAACTATTAGGCTGTTTTCACTCAGATCCGCGGGTGCATTATACTTCTGTATGCCCACTGATCGTGACCCATTAAAGTGAATGGGGTTGCTTGTGCAGGGTATAAGGGGTTAAAGCAGGCGGTGAGGGGGCAATACAATGCTTCCTCACTGCCTGTCTGAGGAGGCATCTGAAGACAGGTGAAGAAGTCCTTATGGTGACACTGTGACTGGTATGTCGGTGATCAGGGGCACTGTAACTGGTATGCAGGTAATGAGGGGACTGATGTGGCGGTGATCAAGAACACATTCAGGCTCCTTTTACACTTGTGCGACGTAAAAGTCATGATTTTGCCACGATTTTACCGGAATTTTTTTGCCGCGATTTTGACTGGACTTGAAGCAATGCCTAGGTCTATGGACCTTAAAATCGAACCAAAGTAGTGCAGGGACTACTTTGAAGTTGTTGCAACTTGAAGTCGCACAGATATGAACGGTAATCTTTGGAAATCATGGAGTACAACTTGTCAAGTGACTTTTCAGTACCAAATCGCAGGACAAGTCACACAAGTGTGAAAGGGGCCTAAGTGCTGTGGTGGTGATCAGGGACACCGTGACTGGTGTGGTGGTGATCAGGGACACAGTAACTGGTATGGAGGTAATCAGGGACACTGGGACTGGTGTGGCGGTCATCAAGAACATATAAACAGGTGAGGTGGTGATCAGGGGCACTGGGACTGGTGTGGTGGTAGTCAGGGACACTGGGATTGCTGTGGCAGTGATCAGGGGCCCAATTTTTTTTTTTACATTTTGTCACCAGAGCAGAGCATTGTCACTATAGTCACACTGTACTCCTGCGGGGAGTGGGGGTGGCCTGGATTTTCTTTTTCTTACACTGATTGACTATTACAGTTATGATCGGTAACCTGCAGTGTCCAATCACTCCTGAGAGCGTACACGAGTGGCAGATGCACACTTGAGCAAGCGTCCACCTGCATCGCTGCTGCTCTGTTTATATACATTGGACGGGAAGCGTTTATATCCAGCATAAATCTAGCAGTAGCAGTAGCGATCAATAGTAGAAATCTTCCAGCAGACAGCAGTGACTGACAGTGTTTGATCACTCAGTTCTAACCCTTAAAGACGGAAGGGGACAGATGAAGCATCACATCAACGTTGCATCTACCTAAGTAAGTATGTTTACCTAAAAAAAATAAAAACATACTTCTCTTATAAGTCTACTGAAAGCAGCAGTAAAAGCAGGCTTACCTTTCTTAAGTATTTGTTTAGCTTTGACATAATTCCCACTTTTAACATATTCATGAAGCTGTTTTTCACATGAGTCAAATTTAATTGATCCAAGCTGGACAGGGTAAGGTGGTAGAACAATATTTGAACGTGACATTGTATTTCTGAAAAAAAAATAAATAAATAAAATAAACAGGCATTAGATTACATTACATTAGTAACACAGTTGTAAGTGTTAGTGACCATGTTTTGACAGATATATATATATATATATATATATATACATACTGTATATACAGTATCTCACAAAAGTAAGTACACCCCTTACATTTTTGCAGACGTGTTATTATACCTTTTCATGTGACAACACTGAAGAAATGACACTTTGCTACAATGTAAAGTAGTGAGTGTACAGCTTGTATAACAGTGTACATTTACTGTCCCCTCAAAATAACAACACACAGCCATTAATGTCTAAACCGCTAGCAACAAAAGTGAGTACACCCCTAAGTGAAAATTTCCAAATTGGGCCCAAAGTGTCAATATTGTGTGTGGTCACCAATCTTCCATTTGAGGATGCCCCACAGATGCTTAATAGGATTTAGGTCTGGAGACATGCTTGGCCAGTCCATCCCCTTTACCCTCAGCTTCTTTAGCAAGGCAGCGGTCATCATGGAGGTGTGTTTGGGGTCATTATTATGTTGGAATACTGCTACATAAGGAAATCTATGAAACAAAGGAATAATATAGTGCACAGTCCATAGAGTGTCCGTAGAAAGTCCAATAGAACCTCTTATTGGGTCCACTGGTCAAACAATGTCCATTTGGAATCCAAGGAAGAGATGATCACCCGTGCTGGAGCAGGTATTTGTACAAAGCCCCTTCACCTCACCGAGTGCACCTCACCTCAAGGAAACTCACTTACCAAATAATGGCAGAAAACGGGCCCAATGGTTATCCCCTACGGCTCATCTAGACTAGAACCATCCACAGCTCCGCTTGAATTGTGAAGTGATATCCTGTTGCTGAAATAACTTACGAACAGGGACAGCGCATAGGGCGCCCAGGGCGTGAGCAACGTGGTCACCAAGGCAACGGGACGCTAAGCAGCAGCCTCGGAAATACTTGCGGACTTCCGGACGCTGAAGAGCGGGACGGGTGCCCTGTAGGCTGTTCTAACGTCCACGTCTAGCCTTCAGTAGATACATTTTCCACGCTTTTTTATGCTTTTGTGTTGTAAGTGCATATATGAGAGGGGGGCTGAGGATTAAAAAAGTGTATTTGTTTCAACAATACTGCTCTACGTGCCCTCTCTATTTCATTCCTATATGCGCTGTCCCTGTTCATGAGTTATTTCAGCGACAGGATATCACTTCACAATTCGAGCGGAGCTGTGGATGGTTCCAGTCTAGATGAGCCGTAGGGGTAACCATTGGGCCCGTTTTCTGCCATTATTTGGTAAGTGAGTTTCCTTGGGGTGAGGTGCACTCGGTGAGGTGAAGGGGCTTTGTACAAATACCTGCTCCAGTACGGGTGATCATCTCTTCCTTGGATTCCAAACGGACATTGTTTGACCAGTGGACCCAATATGAGGTTCTATTGGACTTTCTACGGACACTATGGACTGTGCACTATTATTCCTTTGTTTCATAGATTTCCTTATGTAGGAGCAATATCAGCGCTGCTTGTGGATATTGGCCCTCTATTACACGTGGAAGGGTGATATGCACCTTGTTTTTTATGTATGTATTTAGGCAGCAGCTCTATTTATTTTTAATTTTATGGTAATCCATTCATTTAAGGTTTGGAAGCGCTGGGTGATTGAGAATTGTTTGCTACCATGGTATTTTCTGTCTTATTGTGTATGTTGGAATACTGCCCTGCGGCCCAATCGCTGAAGGGAGGGGATCATGCTCGGATATAGTATGTCACAGTACATGTTGGCATTCATAATTCCCTCAATGAACTGTAGCTCCCCAGTGCCAGCAGAACTTATGTAGCCCTAGACCATGACAATCCCACCACCATTCTTGACTGTAGGCAAGACACACTTGTCTTTGTACTCCTCGTCTGGTTGCCGGCACACACGCTGGACGCCATCTGAACCAAATAGGTTTATCTTGGTCTCATCAGGCCACAGGACATGGTTCCAGTAATCCATGGTCTTAAGGGCCATACACACTATAAGATTTTCTGAAGACTTTTTCCTTCAGATTTACCTTTTCTATGTAGTGCAAGGGCCTGCCAGATTGCATACAAATTGAAAGTGTTTAGGTTTGACCTCATATTATATGGTTTTGGTAAGTCTAAAGGAAAAAGTCTTCAGAAAATCTTATAGTGTGTATGGCCCATTAGTGTGCTTGTCTTCAGCAAACTGTTTGTGGGCTTTCTTGTGCATTATCTATAGAAGCAATTTCCTTCTGGGACGACCAATTTGATTCAGTGTGTGGCGTATGGTCTGAGCACTGACAGGCTGACCCTTCAACCTCTGCACCAATGATGGCAGCACTCATACATCTATTTCCCAAAGACAACCTCTGGATATGAAGCTGAGCATGTGCATTCAACTTCTTTGGTCGATTATGGGAAGGCCTGTTCTGAGTGGAACCTGTCCTGTTATACCGCTGTGTAGTCTTGGCCACTGTGCTGCAGCTCAGTTTCAGGATCTTGGCAATATTCTTATAGCCTAGGCCATCTTTATGTAGAGCAACACTTCTTTTTTTCAGATCCTCAGAGAGTTCTTTGCCATGAGGTGCCATGTTAAACTTCCAGTGACCAGGACGAGACAGTGAGAGTGATAACACCAAATTTAACACACCTGCTCCCCATTCACACCTGAGACCTTGTAACACTAACAAGTCACATGACACTGGGGGGGAGGGGGGGTGGTATTTTTGACTTACCGTGAAATCAATTTCTCTGATATTCATTGACGGACACAGCTCCTCATCTTCTTGACTGTGTGGGTTATACTGCCCCCTACAGGAGTAGGACACTAGGCAGAAAATAACTTGACTACGCCTATGGGGCAGTCCCATGAGGTATAATCCCACTATCTGCTATAGGTACTCAGTTTTGTTGCAAGCAGTGTCAGAAGAGAAAAAACCCAACTCCATAAAAGGGTGGGTGCTGTGTCCGTCAATAAATATCAGAGAAATTAATTTTACAGTAAGTCAAAAATCCCATTTTCTCTTTCGTTCATTGACGGACACAGCTCCTCATCTTCTTGACTACATGGGACGTCCCAAAGCAGCGTCAAAAATGAAGGGTGGGAACAGCAAGAAAAAAATACTTCGCAAGACTAAACACAGCCAACCAGGTAACATGGATCTCAACCATAAAACAACTAAAGCTCACCTGAAAAAAATTAAAACACCCTCAAAGAGGACCAAGTCCTCTAAACAACAGCCTGCAAAACCTTGTGGCTGAAGGAAGCATCCGCAGATGCTAACACATCCACCTTATAAAACTTTGTGAATGTGTGCACCAACCACCAGGTAGCCGCCTTGCAATCCTGCATCACTTACACCCAGGAAGCACTAAGCGCCCGAGTAGAGTACGCCTTAACAGGGAAAGGAGAAACCTGACCCTAATGGAATAAGCCTGAACCACAGTCTGTCTGACCCATCTGGAAATGGTCGCAGCAGAAGCAGCCAACCCTTTGCAAGGTCAATCCATGAGGACAAATAGTGAGTCTGACTTTCTAAAAGACTCTGTAGCTACCAGGTACACCCTTATTGCCCAAACCACATTTAGGGAATGCAAGGCAATTTTCTTAGGATGCTTAGGCCTGGGACACAGGGAGGGCAACTAAAATCAGGGCAAATGAAAATCAGAGACAACCTTTGGAAGATACGATGGACATGGACGAAGAACCACCTTATCCCTGTGAACCACCAGGTAAGGCAAACGACAAGCCAGCTCTGATACCCTGCTTGCAGAAGTAATAGCCACCAAAAAGGCCACCTTCTGGGACAATGTAAACAGGGGAACCTCCCAAATGTTTTCAAAGGATGGCTTTTGGAGAACTGACAACACCAAATTGAGAAAGATACACAACAAGGAGTGTGTGGCCAAGGGACATTGAAAGAAAACCGCCAAAGCCAAAACCTGGCCCTTGATGGTACTCAAGGCCAGGGGCTGCTCAACCCCTCATTGGACGAAAGCCAAGATCCGAGTAACCAAAAAAGAGCGGGGGTGAACCCTGAGGGATTCACACCACGCAATGTATGTCTTCCAAGTACGACGGTAAATCTTCCTAGAAGTAGATTTCCTAGCTGTTAACAGAGTAGGAATCATCGAGTCAGACAACCCTCTATACTCCAGCACCTGGCTTTTAAACAGCCAAGCTGTCAAAGCCAGCGACTGTAAAGCAGGATGGAAGATTGGCCCTTGCGACAACAGATCTTCCCTAAGAGGAAGTCTCGAAGGAGCATCGGGGACAAGCCATACCAGATCGGCGTACCAAAACTGACGAGGCCAGTCCGAGCCACTAGGATGACCGGAATCCCTTCTGCCGCGATCCTGTGCAGGAGTCTCGGGAGAAGATTGAAAAAGTGTAAATCAGACAATACTGACTCCAAGGAGCCACTAATGCATCTGTGGCGTCGGCTAGAGGATCCCAAGACCGTGCCACATACCTCTACACTTTCCTGTTGAGGCGAGAGGCCAACAGATCCCCCTCGGTAGTACCCCACCGGAGACACAACTGATGAAACACCTCCGGATGAAGTGACCATTCCCCTTGGTCCAACGCTTGTCGACTGAGGTAAATCGCCTGCCAATTTTCCACCCCTGGAATATGCACAGCTAAGAGAGCTGGAACAAATTGTTTTGCCCACCTTAGAATGCTGCATACCTCCCGAGCTGCCAGGACACTTTTCGTGCCCCCTTGGTGATTGAGCATTGTCCGACTGAATCTGTACCGGACACCCTTGGAGACGACATGTCCAATGATCCAGAGTCTGATCGCTCGGAGTTCCAGTACATTGATCGGTAACCTCTTCCAGGGTCCAGACACCCTGAGCACACTCTGTGCCGAGGACCCCTCCCCACCCGCACAGGCTGGCATCTGTGGTGATGCCCCTGCAGTACAGGATAAGAAACTATCTGCCCTGACGAAGTGCCGGAGAATGAAGCCACCAAACCAGGGACCCCCTCGTACTCCGGGTCAACAGGATCAGATTGCCTGGAGACTGAGGATTCTTGTTCCATTTCACCAGAATCTCTTCTTGCAGAGATCTCGTCTGGAACTGTGCCATCGGAACCGCCTTGGAGGTAGACACCATCAGGCCCAGTACCCGCATGCAAGGTCGAAGAGATGACCGTCTGCTTGACAGCAGAAGCTGAATTGCCTCCTGCAATTTCTGAAGTTTTTCCAGAGGAAGAAACACTCTCGCTGAGGCCGAGTCCAGAGTCAGACCCAGACAGTCCAGGCTTGTGGACAGAACCAGAGCAGACTTCTGAAGATTCAGAATCCAACCAAACTCCCTCAGAGTTTGCAGAGTAATCTCCAAGTTGTCCAACTGAGCAGTCAAAGACTCTGCTCGCAAAAGCAAATAGTCCAGATACCCCAGTACCGCTATCTCCCACTGACGCAGCAATGCTAGCACCGGGCTAATACTTTTGTGAAGACCTGAGGAGCGGAGGCGAGACCAAAGGGTAACGCCACAAACCGATAATGCTCCTCGCCCATGGCAAAGCAGAGGAAGCGCTGGTGGCGGACACATATTGGGATGTGTAAGTAGGTGTCCTTGATGTCAATCGAGGCGAGGAAAACCCCCTGACGTAGGGACGCCACTACCGTGTGAATGGATTCCATTCGGAACTTCTGTACCCGCACAATGCAGTTTAGCGCCTTGAGGTCCAGAAATGGACGCACCTTGCCTTCCTTCCTGGGAACTGTAAACAGGTTTGAATAAAAACCTTGAAAACATTCCGATGTCGGAACCAAAACAATCACCCCTTGAAATAACGAAGTATTGCACTGCCCCAAAGAAATCCATCCCCTAAGCGATCTGGGGTCAAGTGCAGGTTGGAAGGGAAGAACCTGTCTGGTGGATATGATCGAAACTCGATTTTGTAGCGAATGACTTAGTGGACCCACTTGTCCTGTATCAGGGAGGTCCATGGATCCGAAAATCCGCAAAGATGTCACACCAGATACGGGTGAAGGCGTCCCTTAATGCAGAGGAAGCCTTGCTAGCAGGTCTGGCAGAACCTGCTCATGGCTTGCCAGACCAGATCATCTTAGAGCCCCCGGCAGAAGCTCTGAAGGGCTTAGATTCCTAGTCTTGAGACCCTGCAGCCTCTTGTGAGCCGAAAAGAAAGGTCCCCATCTGCGACGGCACTCTTTACTTTTGGAAGCCTAAAGAAGAAGAGTATCCTTTCCCCTGTGAGGCTTTTAATGATGTAATTCAAGGAAGCTCCAAACAGGCGATTCCCCACAAATCGGATAAGGCCTTCTTAGAAGCCTAGTCTGCAGACCAACATTTCAGCCAGATAATACGCCGCAGGACCACAGCTGAGACAGACAGTCTAGAATTTAAGGGAGCCGCATCCAAAGAGGAAGTCACAGACAAACTGTAGCCCTTGGACCAACTAATTCGCCAGCTCCGCAAAGGCAGGGTGAGCTGTTCCCCCTCCAGGTCCCGGCGTAGAAGTTTTGCCCACTCCGTCATAGATTGCAACACCAGGGCAATAGTAAAAACTGACCTAAGTGCCGAACCAGCCACAGTGAACATATGGCAGGTCGAGTCTGGGGGGGCGTGGTGGAGTGATGACGGTGTGAGGAGGTGCTCTGTGTGAGCTCCACGCTGCTGCCTCCCTGAGTACACCTGTGTGGCCGGATCCGGTCATGCTTGCCGGTCGGTAACCTCCGAGGGATGCCTGCAAGAGCTCGGGGAAGCTGCCGCCAATCACGGGTGCAAACCCGTAGCCAGGAAAGGTCCACAGCGGGGGAGATAGGGCGCTATTTCCCCGGCGTCGGCAAGGTGATAACCGGAGTGTCAGGCGGCGCTAAGAGCGGTGTCACGGAGCTGCAGATCCCGGAGTTGCTGGGGAGTGTCAGCGTCGCTGAAGGAGAGGAGATAAACGAAGCGGTACAACAGCTGGTGGAAGGGGAGACTACCGGTACTAGGAACACTCCCAGCGTGGAACAGAGGATCCAGGAAACCAAGGATACCCGAGAGAAGGAGAGGGAGGTAGCCCAGGGGGTAGAAAAGGAATATAAGGTGCTGGGAATGCAATTACCCACAGAGTCCACAATGGAGGAGTCCACAATGCGGAGTCCAGGGGAGACGCAACGGAGTGACACCCCAACATCCCTACAGGAGGATAAGGGGCTTGCAGACCCAAAATCAGATATTTTGATATTGCTTAAAGCACTCCCAACGAAATTGGATATTGAAAATATGATGGCAAAGATGGAGGAGACTCACCGGCGGGAGATGAAGGAACTACGTAAGGATATTGGTGATATCTCAGACAAGGTGGATAAAGGTGCAGAGACAGTAATATCCCTAACAGGCAGAGTAGAGGAGATTGAAAAAAAATACAAGGGCCAGGGGGATATGCTGGCTTCTATGCAATTAAGAATGGAGGATATGGAAGACCGGAGCCGCCGGAATAACTTGAGGGTAAGAGGACTGCCTGAACAGGTAAAAAGGGACCAACTTCAAGAGGCGGTAAGAGATATACTCCTTAAAGTAATAGACTCTAGTCGTGATGATAGCATAATATTGGACAGGGTCCATAGAACCCCGGGGCCCAAAGCAGGAGACTCTGATAGAGTAAGGGACGTAATATGTCGGGTCCACTATTTTTCCCAGAGGGAAGAAATATTGAGGAAGGTATGGCTCAAGGGTCCTATTGATTATATGGGAGCTAAGATAAAGATATTACCGGACTTGTCTGGAGCCACACTGACCCGTAGAGCTATGCTGAGACCGATACTGGAGAAAGCTAAGGAGTTGGGTTTTACATACCATTGGGGATATCCGCTAATGGTAACATTTCATAGAGAGTCCACGTATTTCACCTTGAGATCCAAGATGGACCTGCAGGGGTTATTTGAATACTTGGGCATTAAGGAATTATATGTTTCGGATTGGAGAGCTGTTTTGCCCCAGTATTTGGACAGGAATATTAACAGAAGGAGAGAGACCGGAAAACACAGAGTCTGAAGAGGAATCACCAAGATTCTGAGAGAATATAACTCCTGGATGGACACGATTTGACTTATTTTTATATTATTATATTTTTTTTTTTTTTTTTTTTGGGCCCCCTTTTTTGCCCCCCCCCCTTTTTTTAATGAAATTTTGGGTTGCTTAAGTACCCCTCGCTCCCCCTTTTTCTTTTTTTTTTTTTTTTTTTGTTGAGCAAGCAAGGAGGGGAGGAGGTCTGACAGGGGAATAAGGGGGGTGGAGAGGTGGGTTCGGGGGAAAGGTAATTATGGCTCCCCTTTTCCCTTTTTTTTTTTTTTTTTTTTTTTTTTTTTGTTGTGGGTTTGTTACCTCCTTTGGAGAGAAGATTTCTCCATGCTTTTTTTTTTTTTTTTTTTTTCTTTTTTCTCTCTTTTCTTCCTTATTCTCTCTCCCTTTAGGGGAAGATATGAGAGAATTTTGGGGTGCTCTCTAGACATAATTAGAGCCAGATAGACCCTGTATTAATTATCAATTAATTATTACCCCCCTCAGACATCCTCCCCCCTACCTGGGTATAGTTGAGAGATTGGTTAAGTAGAAGGAGAGAGGAGATGTATAATACACAGCACATTTAATATACACGTAGTTGGAATATTTTTAGGCCATATGGCCCTGTTTTTTATATATATATTTTTTTTTTTTCTTCCTTCCCCGTTCTCTTATTTTATTTTAAGAGATATGAGGAACGTATCACTTAAGCACTTAAAAATTGTTAGGGATGTTTATCTTGCTCCCCTGGGGGCAGGAAACAACATCCCCCTGGCACCCTCCCATATGTGGGGGTTGATATATTTTTATTTTTATTTATTTATTTATTTTATTTTTTTTTTTTATTATTCCTATTCACTAATTTATTCACTTTTTGTCTTGGTGTTATTTGCTCTTTTTGATAGAGGTCACAATATTTTTTTTTTTTTTTTCTGGCACTAACAATGGATGGTTTGGTTGAGATTTTCAACAGTAGGCACTTGGGTAATAGGGGGTGTGTGATAACCCCCCCCCCTTTTTTTTTTTTTTTTCCTTTTTTGCTCTCCTCTCCTTTCTACTTATCTACATGTCGTTGAATGTTCTAGGTGGACCTAAGGAGTTGAAGATAATTAATTGTTGTAGGGTGAGGGGGATGGAGAGTGGGACGGAGAGTGGGAGGGAGAGAGAAATACGTCACAGAGAATATCTGAGATAGGAAGATGTTCATTAATGTGGAGGTAACACCATATCATTAAAGGAGACCAATTAATAGGAGTTGTGTGATAAGGGTAGTGAATGAATAAATAACAATGGAGTACTGGATCCGACCAGACAAGGGGGGCAGTGAGCTGATTCTCGCTCCGTGCATTGCCTCACCACGGACCTTTTTGTAGGTGAACGCAAGACACGCTAAGGGGCGTGAGGGGCGTTTGATATAACAAGGTGTTATTAGTAGGGTGGGAAGGGAGGGTGGTGGGGTGGGGGATTTTGGTTTTGTGGGTTTTTTTTTTTTTTTTTCTCTCTTTTCTCCTCCTCTTAACTCTGGATATAAAATATAAATCTAAATGGCGACTATAAAATGTATAACACTAAACGCAAGAGGTCTGAACATACCTGAGAAAAGACACATGTTACTAAATGATTTAAAAGGGTCCCAAATAGATATAGCATTAGTACAGGAGACACATTTTAAAGAAACCAAAGTACCCATACTTAGAAATAAAAACTTTCCATGGGTGTACCATTCGACAAATAAAGAGGTAAAATCAAAAGGGGTATCTATCCTCTTAGCCAAGAGAATGCCATGGTCTTTACAAGATATACAGACAGATACTGAGGGGAGGTACATCTTTATTAAGGGAACAATAGGAGAGGTGAAGGTAACGTTGGCAAATATATACGCCCCCAACCAGAAACAGGTGAGCTTTCTTACGAAGGTCTTAAATAAACTGGCAGACTTTACAGAGGGACAACTGATTCTGGGAGGAGACATAAATATCCCTTTAAACCCCCTGATAGACACTTCATCAGGATGCTCCTCAGTCCCTTTGAGTAGTAGTAAGCAAATAAGTCAAGAACTATATAAACACCAACTTGTGGACGTATGGCGCCTTACCCACTCCGGGGAAAAAGATTATACATATTTTTCATCAGTACATAAACTATACACAAGAATAGATTATTTCTTTATCCCTCATAGACAACTACAAGCAATTAAAAAAGTTGAGATTGGGAACATCACATGGTCAGACCACGCACCAGTCACTTTAGAGTATTCACTTTCGGAATCCCTGGCCCTTGGGGGAAGGTTCTGGAGATTGAATGAGAGCCTCTTACAGACACCTGAGATCCTCAGGGACGTAACAGAGGAACTAAAATTTTACTTTCAAACAAATGAAAATCCAGGGGGAGATATAGGGGTCCTATGGGAGGCACATAAAGTTGTGATTAGGGGAGTACTAATTAAACATGGGTCGAGAGTAAAAAAGGAGAGGATGGAAAGATTAGAAACGTTATTCAAAACTTTACACGAGAAGGAGGGTGCCCATAAAAAAGATATAACATTAAAAAACGAGAAAGAAGTGGGGGGCATAAGAAAAGAGATTAATGATCTGTTAGGTTATAAAGCAAAAGCCTCACTACAAAGAAGCCGAAAAATAGGATATGAATCAGGAGATAAGTGTGGGAAATTGTTAGCCAAAGCGGTTAAGGAGATGAAACAGACTACATATATCCCCCAAATATTGTCTCCTAAGGGCAATAAGATAGCGATACCTAGACAGATCGCCCAGGTATTTGGAGATTATTATTCGAGCTTATATAACTTGACAGATAACTTAACAACTTTATCAGAAATGGAAGAATACGTAGCCTCTGCCCAGATGCCAAAACTATCGGAGGAAGCAGGCAAGGAACTGGACCTACCTATAGAATTGACGGAGATATTACAAGCCTTAAATATGATGAAGATTGGGAGGGCGCCGGGACCGGACGGCTTTACCCTCCAGTATTATAAGGTATTTTTCCCGATAGTTGGCCCGTATCTATTAAAATTATTCAACGGGGTGGGGCAAGGATCAAGTTTTTGTAGAGATACTCAACGAGCACACATTACAGTTCTCCCTAAAGAAGATAAAGATTTAATGCTATGTGGGAGTTATAGGCCAATATCTCTCCTTAATACGGACTTAAAAATTTTTACGAAGATATTAGCAACCCGTCTGAATCATTATATACAATCATTGATACACTTGGATCAGGTGGGCTTTATAAATAATAGAGAAGGGAGAGATAATACCACCAAAGTATTGGATTTGTTACTGGAAATTGATAAATCTCAAAAACCATGTGTCTTCCTAGGTACCGACGCAGAAAAAGCGTTCGATCGCGTGAACTGGAAATTTATGACAGCGACATTGAAACATATCGGGCTGGGAGAGATTATGATACAGAGAATCCTTTCTATATACGCTGACCCAACAGCCCAAGTGAAAGTAAATGGGATTCTATCGGACCCTTTTAAGATTAAAAACGGTACGAGACAGGGATGCCCCCTATCCCCTATCCTTTTTGTACTGTCCCTAGAACCATTCTTATGTAAAGTAAGACAAAATTTGAATATTAAAGGGGTACAAATGGGAAAGGAACAGTACAAAATTTCGGCGTATGCAGACGATTTGATATTTACATTAACAAACCCGACAATATCCCTACCTAATTTAATTAAGGAATTTGAACAATACGAGTCCATGTCAAATTTAAAAATAAATTTTAATAAGTCAGAAGCAATGGGGATAAGATTGCCTAGAAGTGCACTACAAGTATTGAAACAAAAGTTTAAATTTAAATGGGCAGATAAGGCAATAAAATACTTGGGAACGTATATACCGGCCAACCCTGATTTGGTATACGAATTGAATTTCAAACCTCTTTTGAATACAATTGGCTCTAAATTAGAAAAATGGAAGACGGGCTTATTCTCTTGGCTGGGGAGATGCAATCTTATTAAGATGTCTATCTTACCCAGATTCTTATATCTACTCCAGACATTGCCAGTAAAGATTCCGATAGGATATTTCAAACAGATAAACTCAATATTTATAAAATTTATATGGGCAAATAAGAAGCCGAGGATTTCAAGACAATTACTTACATTGCCAAAAAAATATGGAGGTACAGCGATACCAGATATTCAAAAATACTATTATGCCTCACATGTCAGGAGGCAAATAGACTGGTGCCGCCAGGGGGAATCAAAGCTATGGGTGAAAATAGAACAAACTAATACAAAGGTACCATTATCTAGGGCATTATGGTGTTATGAGAGTTTACCGACAGAATTAAAAGCACACCAATTAATTGGGACAACTTTAAGAATATGCTCTCAAATATGTTTTCAAAAGGACCTTACTTCACATGACTCTCCTCTATATCCTATAATAGGGAACCCGAGATTCACCATGGGAATGGAAGCACAGCCATTTAGGAATCTAGATAAAGCAGGATGCTTTCAGGCATCCCACTTTGTGAGAAATAATAAATGGCCGACAATGGAGATATTAATGGAGGAGGAAGGGGAATTTAGACTTCCCTTTTGGAATGCACTCCAACTTTCTCACTTTTTGGGATCTATCCCCAATCCAAAGAAGTATAACCGTCAGCTTACAATGCTGGAAGAATATTGTAGTGAGTCAGAGAATATATCCCATATGTTAGCAAAAATATATTCCTTGATAAATACCCCTAAAGCAGGACACCATTTATCTTATATTGAGAGATGGGAAAGGGAATTATCTTGTACCTTCTCCACAGAGCAGAGACAACAGATGGTTGATCTTGCTTTTAAATCATCTATATGTACTAAATATCAGGAATTAAATTTCAAAATCTTGACAAGGTGGTACTATACACCATATAAACTACATAAAATAGCAATAAATAATTCGGACAGATGTTGGAGATGCTCGGTGGAAGAGGGTACATTAATACATATTTTTTGGTCATGCCCTAAGCTATCAAATTATTGGGGGAAGGTCAGAGAGATAATGCAAAAGTTTTCAGAATTTGAGATCCCGGAAAACCCTGGTTTCTTTCTTTTACAACTTAGCGGGATACCAGGGAAGAAATACAGGAGATCGTTACTATGCCATATGGCAAATGCTGCCCGAGCCTGTATCCCCCTGGGGTGGAAAAAGCAGGAACCCCCAACAATTAATTGCTGGATAGGTAAAATAGAAGAAATAAATAGAATGGAGGATCTGGTTCTGACAGGTCAACATAAGAGGGAAAAATATTTAGAAACATGGGGAGTATGGAACAGGTTTTTAGTAATGAACCAGGGGATGGACAGACCGGATCAGGATATATTGGATGTCGGAGAGATTTAGTAAATAAAGAAACAATACGGAGATGGGGGAGGAGGAAACTTATGTGTTTTTGCTTTCCCATTTATTTGTTTTTTTTTTTTTTTTTTTTTTTGTGTTTTTTTTTGTTTTGGGTGGGGTTGATTTGAGTTAGAAAAGAAAGGGAAGGAGATGAATAGCTATTTAACACATAGGATAGCTGGGAGATATGGGAAGCAAGAATGTGAGGGATGTATTGATCCTATGTCTTCTTGTTATGATGAATTTGTTATCCTACCCGAAAACTTCAATAAAAATTATATTTGGAAAAAAAAAAAAAACATATGGCAGGTCAAGGCCTCCGACCTCCGATCAGTGGGATCTGTAAAGACCGGGGACTCTTCAGCTGGAATTACGGTGGCTTTATTCAACCTGGAAACCCGGGAGTCCACTACAGGAGGAACAGTCCATTTTTAAGAAGGGAATACTCATACCGCATTGCAAAATGCTTAGGGATTGCAAAGGTGCGTTTTGGGCACCCCCACTGTTTTGTGACAATATTGTCAAAGAAGGCGGGAAGGGGAACTCCTTCGCCGCTTTGGAGGACCTGTGGGTGCCAAAGGTGACAAGCGCCTCCAATGCTGCGTTAGTCGCATCCTCCATCTTTAAGGTTTCAAAACACACTGATACAATCAGCGCAACCAAAAGCACCTTATCAATCGGGGCTAGAGGAGCAGAGGAATCATCCTATCTATCTGAGCACCCAGGGTGCGTGGACGCAGACCCCGAAGGGTAACTCGCATGCGCCGCAGCCAAATCAGATTCTTGATCTCATGAGACAGAGGAAGCAGCTGAAAACGGGGGACGCTTTTTGCTAGCCCATTTGCCCAGGACCAAATCTACCTTGGACACCAAGGACTCCAGGACCGCCATCAGTGCAGTCAGTTGTTGGGACCCGGAGGGCCCCACAGCCTCTGAGAGGGGATCAGGTGGTGAAATATGCTCCAGGGACTCCATGAATGGAGAAGGGAACCCACACAAAAAAAATGTAGAACACTGCAAGGGAAACCCCACTGGGGCGGCACCACAAGGCACAGAGCGCTATCACTGCAACAGCAGAGAGAGGGAGAGAGAACCCCACAAACAGGCTAACCACCATCAGTCAGGTACTCACAGCACTGAACTTACTGCACATCATGCGACAATCAGGAAGAGGAATATCCAGGGATCAGCACTAGAGGAGGGGCTTCCACCGCCGAATCACCTCCCATCCGGATCCAAAAACATGACCACCACTATTTTCAATGGGAAACTTCAAGAAAATGGCCACTAAGGCTACACAAACATGGTCGCGGATCTGTAGCATAAAAGGATACAAGAAAATGGAGGCTCCACGTGGCTTCTGGGGGCCCCAGGGGGACCCCAGAAGCTCGGAAACAATCCCAACAGGAGGGGGGCCCTGGCAAGCACCCCCACAAGGTCCATCTCCCTGCCAAGGTTTGATCATTTGGTCACCGGTGGCGCACTCCCCCCATCCCCATCGCCAGCTCAACACCCCAGGCTGACCTAAAAAGGTATGTCCAGCCCAGGGGGGGGGGAGGTGGACGGATGGGGGGCAAAGGCCTGCAGAAGACCACCGAGAAAAGGGGGGATGCTGACTGGGAGGGGAGTCCCGAGGTCCGACCATCCCAGGGAGGAGACCACGTCCACCCCAAAACCCTCCAGGGGTAGAGGGAGGACAGCTATTTAACACACCAGGAACAGGGTGGGCATCGCTCCAGACAGACCACTGCTCCATCATAATGTGGGTGCTATCGACCAGGAGGAAACGTTGATACTCAGGCCGAAGCCAGTTCGTATGCGCCCTGGCAAGACGTTTAACTTACAGGCCAGTCCCCATCCAGCGGGGCTATGTTGCGGCTGACCTAGCGCTGAGCTGCTGCCTGCACAAGCTCGCTGGCCAGACTGGGGGGACCCTCTTGATCTAGATTATCCAGTCCGGCACTTGATTGTGCTGTAGATCTCACAGAAACAAAATAATAAAAAGAAAAAAATTCCATTTAAAAAGAAAAAATTGCCAGGACCAGAGATCCCAGTAAAGGAACTAGGTCCTTACTCCAGACTAGGCAGAAAAAAACTGAGTATCCATAGCAGAGAGTGGAAGTATACCCCCTGGGACTGCCCCATAGGCATAGTCAAGTTCTTTTCTGCCTAGTGTCCTACTTCTGTAGGGGGCAGTATAACCAATGTAGTCAAGAAGATGAGGAGCTGTGTCCCTCAATGAACGAAAGAGAAATGGCTAATTGGGCCAAATTTGGACATTTTCACTTAGGGGTGTACTCACTTTTGTTGTCAGTGGTTTAGAAATGAATGGCTGTGAGGTGACAGCAACTTTACACTGTTATACAAGCTGTACACTTACTACTTTACATTGTAGCAAAGTGTAATTTCTTCAGCGTTGTCACATGAAAAGATATAAAAAAAATATTTACAAAAATGTGATGGGTGTACTCACTTTTGTGAGATAATATATATATATATATATATATATATATATGCAGTGCATCCGGAAAGTATTCACAGCGCTTCATCTTTTCCGCATTTTATTGTGTTACAGCCTTATTCAAAAATGGATTAAATTCATTAGTTTTCTCAAAATTCTGCAAACAATACCCTTATAATGACAACGTGAAAGAAGTTTGTTTGAAATCTTTTCAGATTTATTAAAAATAAAAAAATCACATGTGCATTCACTGCCTTTGCCATGACACTCAAAATGAAGCTCAGGTCTATCCTGTTTTCACTAATCATCCTTGAAATGTTTCTACAACTCGATTGGAGTGCACCTGTGGTAAATTCAGTTGATTGGACATGATATGGAAAGGCACACACCAGTCTATATAAGGTCCCACAGTTAATGTCAGAGCACAAACCAAGCCATGAAGTCCAAGGCCTTGTCTGTAGACCTCCGAGACAGGATTGTATGAAGGCACAGATCTGGGATCTGGGTACTGGGCACAGGGTACAAAAAACTTCTGCAGCTTTGAAGGTCCCACTGAGCACAGCAGCCTCGATTATCCGTAAATGGAAACACCAGGACTCTTCTTAGAGCGGGCCGCTCGGCCAAACTGAGTGATCAGGGGAGAAGGGCCTTAGTCAGGGAGGTGACCAAGAACCCAATGGTCACTCTGACCGAGCTCCAGCATTTCTCTGTGGATAGAGGAGAACTTTACAGGAAAAACAACCATCTCTGCAGCACTACACCAATCAGGCCTGTATAGTAGAGTAGCCAGACAAAAGCCACTTCTCAGTAAAAGGCACATCATGCCTGCTTGGAGTTTGCCAAAAAACACCTGAAGGACTCTCAGACCATGAGAAACAAAATTCTCTGGTCTGATGAAACAAAGATTGAACTCTTTGGCCTGGATGGCAAGCGTCATGTCTAGAGGAAGCCAGGCAGCGCTCTTCACCTGGCCAATACCATCCCTACAGTGAAGCATGGTGGTGGCAGGATCATGCTGTGGGGATGTTTTTCAGTGGCAGGAACGGGGAGACTAAACAGGATGAAGTGAAAGAAGAATGCAGCAATGTACAGAGACATCCTTGATAAAAACCTGCCCCAGAATGCTCTGGACCTGAGACTGGGGCAACGGTTCATCTTCCAACAGAACAGCGACCCTAAGCACACAGCCAAGATAACAAAGAAGTGGCTACCAGAAAACTCTGTGAATGTCCTTAAGTGGCCCAGCCAGAGCCCAGACTTGCACCTGATTGAACATTTCTGGAAAGATCTGAAAATGTCAGTGCACCGACGCTCCCCATCTACCCTGATGGGGCTTGAGAGGTCCTGCAAGGAAGAATGGGAGAAACTGCCCAAAAATAGGTGTGCCAAGCTTGTAGCATCATACTCAAATAGACTTCAGGCTGTATGTAATTGGTGCCAAAGGTGCTTTAACAAAGTATTGAGCAAAGGCTGTGAATACCTATGTACATGTGTTTTTTTTTTCGTTTTTTATTTTTAATAAATTTGCAAAGATTTCAAACTTCTTTCACGTTTTCATTATGGAGCATTGTTTGTAGAATTTTGAGGAAAATAATGACTTTAATCAATTTTGAAATAAGGCTGTAACATAAAGTGATGTGCTGTGAATACTTTCTGGATGCACTGTACGGTAGAGCGTCGCCCATGAAGGGGTGCGAGGCGTGAACCTGGGAGGACGTCATATGACATCCACGCAGGATAACAGAACTCCTGCCTGGCCGTCATTTGTCTATAGGCCGGATTGGAGGCAGTTAAAAATGCTGCCTCCCCCTCTTCATACCTATTCTGTATAAAAAAGATCAGTGTAAATACTTTTTAATCCATTCTTGTGTGGATATGTGATCCAGCCGCTCTGGCTCACCTGTGAAAGGGATTGCTTGACGACTGCTCTGAATTCAAGAGCTGTGACGTTACTCGCTGGATCCCACTGCCCCTCCTTTATTGGCGCCCCCTCCTCACATTATGCAGCAGCCACTCTCTGACACATGGGAGCCAGAGCTGTCGATCACGTAGTTACATCAGAGTGGATTAAAAAAAAACGTAATTTTTGTAAAATCTTACCTGTAAAATTCCTTTCTCTGAGTCCTCCGACAGTCGCCGTCACCTCTAAGTCATCACTACTGGGTATTGACTTCCGCTCCGCAGGAGTAGCTAGGCATAAGACTTAGTCAAAAGAACAAAAAGACATTTGCATACACACCCATCGGGCTGTCCCACTGGTCAATACCCCCCTGCAGTGAACACTCCCAACTCAGTTTGGTAGCATAGCAGTAAGTGTACAAGAAAAAAACCCAAAAGAGGGGCGGGGGGCGGCGACTGTCGGAGGACTCAAAGAAAGGAATTTTACAGGTAAGATTTTACAAAAATTCAGTTTTCTCTTACGTCCTCCGACAGTCGCCGCCACCTCTAAGTCATCACTATTGTGATGTCCCAAAGCAGTGTAGACATGAGGGGTGGGAGACGCAACCGCAGAAAAGGCAACGCTGTACCCACATAAGAGAAAGGAACCTTACACGCACAGTAAGAGAACCTTCTGGGCAACAGAAAAGGCTCAACAGGAGCAACAGCCCAGGAAAGCAAACAATCCAGGGGATAAACAACCCCAACAGTCAGGGACCCACAACAAAACAAGGGTCCCTCATGACACTGCCGCACTGAGAACTTTGCGGCCAAAGGAGGCATCAGCTGATGCTAGAACATCTACCTTATAGAATTTTGAAAAGGTGTGCACTGACGACCAAGTCGCAGCCTTGCACACCTGGGCCACTGAGGCTCGATGCCAGTAGGCCCAGGACGCACTCAAAGATCTGGTAGAGTGCGCCTTAACAGGGAAGGGTGGAACCCGTTCCTTCAAAGCATAGGCCTGTTCAATGGTCTGTCTGATCCATTTGGCAATGGTCGCTGCAGACGCAGCCATGCCCTTCCGAGGTCCCTCAGGAAGAACAAAGAGGAAATCTGACTTCCGAAAGGATTCAGTGGACAACAGGTAAACCCTGACTGCCCTGACAACATCCAAGGAATGCAATGCAACCTCCTAGGGATGCTTAGGCTTCGTACAAAGCGAAGGCAGGACAATGTCTTTATTAAGGTGGAACTCAGAGACCACCTTAGGAAGAAAAGAAGGGTGTGGTCGCAAGACCACCTTATGCTTGTGAATTACCAAGTAAGGAGAGCGGCAAGACAACCCCGCCAACTCCGATACTCTGCGAGCCGAAGTGATCGCCACTTAAAAGGCAACCTTCTTAGACAGCAGAGGCAACGATATCTCCTGGATGTTTTCAAAGGGAGAACGCTGTAATACGGACAGAACCAAGTTCAAGTCCCATGGAGGTAAAGGCTCCCTCCTGGGAGGAGCCAAATGTCGCACACCTTGAATGAAGGTGCGAATTAAGGAATGAGACGCCACAGGGCGTTGGAAAAGAATAGCCAGTGCTGACACCTGGCCCTTTATCGAGGCCAGCGCCAGGCGCTGGTCCACCCCAGACTGGAGGAAAGCCAACACTCTCGCCACCGAATACGTGCGAGGGGAGAACCCCCTGGACTCACACCAGGCGAAATAAGCTTTCCAGGTACGGTAATAGATTTTACCAGAGGAGGTTTTCCTAGCCTTGATCAGAGTAGGAATGACCTCAGGGGAGAGACCCCTGTCTCTCAGGACCTGGGTCTCAACAGCCAGGCCATTAAAGCCAGCGACTGTAAAGCAGGATGGAAGATCGGTCCCTGAGACAGTAGATCTTCCCGCATTGGCAGCAGCCAAGGAGGCGCCACTGCCAGGTGAACAATATCGGCGTACCAGGACCGGCGTGGCCAGTCCAGCGCCACTAGAATCACCAGGTGCGGTTCCGAGGCTAACCTGCGAAGGAACCTGGACAACAACTGAATCGGAGGAAAGGCATACACCAGACGATACTGATGCCAAGGGGCCACCAACGCATCCGAGGCGTCTGCCAGAGGATCGCGCGTTCTTGCCACGAACATTTCCACCTTGTGGTTTAGTCGAGACGCAAACAGATCCACGTTCGGGGATCCCCACTTCGCACACAGCATTTGGAAGACCTCCGGGTGTAGGGACCATTCCCCCTGGTCCAGGGTCTGGCGGCTCAGATAGTCGGCCTGCCAATTCTCCACACCCGGAATGTGAACCGCTGAAATCGCCGGGACATGAGGCGGAACCCCACTTGCCACGAAAAGACTTGTTCTTCGGGTTCTGGTGCAGCATGGTGCTCTTGCCCCCCGTGACGCCTTTTACCAAGGTATCCAACACCTCGCCAAAAAGACGAGAACCAGCATAGGGAAAATCAGCAACTGTTTTCCGTGAGGTCTGGTCAGCCGACCAGCTCTTCAGCCAGATAAGTCGACGGTTAAGCACCGCAACACTAGATAGGCGTGCTACCAAAGGGGCCTCATTTAAGGCCGCATCGCACAAATACATGACTCCTTGGTGAATTTGATCCACCATATCCAGCCTGGCAGGTGGGACAGAATCAGACACGAGGTTGCGCCGAAGCACCTTAGTCCAATCAGCCACCGCCTGAGCCACCAGAACGGACGCGAAAACAGGTTTGAGCAAGGAACCCGCCACCGTGTAGGAATGGCGGGCCAGAGATTCCAACCTCCTGTTCGTGGGATCCCGAAAAACCGGGGTCTCCTCAGTAGGAATCAAGGTAGCCTTGTTCAATAGGGCCACAGTGTGATCCACCTGTGGAGGCACACACCATCGCGATTCCGTAGCCGGTGCAAAGGGATAAAATAACTTAAACCGACTAGGTACCATGAATGGACGTTTCAAAGTGCGCCACAGTTCATTAACAGTGTAATGGAATTCAGTGGGGCAGGGAAAACCTGCGCCGACTTGTGGGTCCTGTGAGTCCCAAAAGAGGACACAATGCCCGGAGGACTGGGCTCATCCTCCAAATGTAGTGTTTCCTTTACAGAGGAAATCAACTCATCCATAGATGCGCGTTCTGCAGGCGTCCCCGGGGGAGAATCATCAACCCCCTCCACCTCCGCCTCCCCCTCAGACCCCAGAGGGTCCAAGGATGAGCGAGACCCTGAAAAGGGCACGCCCGCCGCAGCAGCCATATCACCATCTGAATCAGAGGAGAGAGATAATCTGGGCCTCTTCCTAGCAGCACGTTCAGCCATCAGCACCTCCATTTTGGACACTAAAGACGCCACTACAGCGGCCAAGTCAGGCATAACAGGGGCCACAGCAGGACTGGGGTCCCCCACCAGATCTGTAGGGAATTTGCTGTCCTGAGATTCCATTGCTCAAGGTAAAAATAACAGTGCAATAAAAGGGTACTGTCCCTTTAAAACCCCTGCGGAGTGCGCAGCCCACCGCTATATGTACAGTGACAAAAGACCCCCAAAAGGAGAAGAAAACTGAGCCAGAAATGACAAAACAGAAGGTTATGGAAGAGACAGTCTGCAGAGCCCCACAGAGTGTTACCACATAGATCGCTGCTTCAGAGGAAAAGGAAGTGAGGTCATGAGAGGCTGAACTATAAGCCTCAAGTCACCCAGGGAAAATGGCTGCCCATAGAACTGAATGGGAGACTTCGGGAAAATGGCCGCCGACATGTGCATGGAACGATCGTTCTGCCACACGCAAGATGGCGCCAGATGGCGCCAAAACAGCATGTAAATCAGCCCACAGTGAAGCCAACATGCCTGCCCAAAGTAAATATGGCAGACCGCGCGGTTTTTCCTCGCTGCGGCCGCCCCACACACAACGTCTGCACCCCCAAACACACACCGAAGTGACACAGGGGAAGGGGCCCCCAAATACATATAGTGCACCGCAGCGCATGTATAAAGAAGACCACCACGGGGATCGCAACAGGGAGCCCCACACCGGCACAGACATGGGGAACACACAGCAACACAGGACTGCCACCCCAGACAGAGGCCCCACACAGAAGTACTTACCTGTACCAGATGGCGCGGGGTGCCTCTCAGAACGGAAAGCCGCTGTCCTCATCTGACAGGGAATGCCGTTGTGCCAAGGACATTACACTGCAATATCGCAGATGTGTCCAGTGAGGTAGCCACCTCACGGCTGCATCCCTGCTGCGAACAGGAATGGGTCGTTCAAAATGCCAGGACGAACCATGGCTGAACGCTTGATGGCGGGCTGGGGGTCCCTCTGACCCTCTGCCCTGGAGAACCAGGGCGGTCAGTCCGATTCCCAGCTCCGCATGAATCCATCTTCATCCGAAGAGTCGACTAAAAACTAAAGCTGACAAAAGAAACAGCTAGTATAACAAAGAAAAAACTGACATTTTGAAAGAAAATCAAATAAAAAAGATCAGAAGGCTGAGACCGGAGCCCCAGCACAGGGAAAGCCTAACTACTCCTGACGCTAGGCAGAAACAAACTGAGTTGGGAGTGTTCACTGCAGGGGGGTATTGACCAGTGGGACAGCCCCCATGGGTGTGTATATGCAAATGTCTTTGTTCTTTTGACTAAGTCTTATGCCTAGCTACTCCTGCGGAGCTGAAGTCAATACCCAATAGTGATGACTTAGAGGTGGCGGCGACTGTCGGAGGACGTAAGAGAAAAGGTATTTACACAGATCTTTTTTATACAGGCTATGCAGCATAGGTAGGAGAAGGGGGGAAACAGCATTTTTAAGAATATTTATACTTGGTCATATCTTCCACTTGTAAAAAAAAACTGTAAAAAATTGAAAGGTATACCCAAGCACTTAAAACTCCCAAAATATTTTGAGCACCTCCCCCCCCATACATAAAAGCGTAAACACACATATTTGGGGTGGCTTCACATAAAAAAAACTGGATTTTAGTCTTAACATAAAATCTTTTTCTCTGATGTTCATTGACAAACACAGCTCAATATATTCTTTGACCCTTGGGTTATGCTGCTCTTCCTAGGAGCAGGACACTAGGCGGAAAAGAGTTAAAAGAGTTTGACTATGCCCATAGGGCAGTCCCAGGGGCTATACTCCCACTTCCTGCTCTAGCTCTTCAG
Source organism: Pelophylax lessonae (assembly GCF_965119305.1). Classification (NCBI taxonomy): domain Eukaryota; kingdom Metazoa; phylum Chordata; class Amphibia; order Anura; family Ranidae; genus Pelophylax; species Pelophylax lessonae. The sequence continues at coordinate 389,952,632 of NC_138769.1, read as the reverse complement.
TTTTGTATCAAGCCGTGTCAGAAGAACATAACTCCCAACTCATTAGAGGGGTGGGTGCTGTGTCTGTCAATGAACATCAGAGAAAAGGATTTTACGGTAAGACAAAACTCCAGTTTTCTCTTTCGTTGATTGACAGACACAGCTCCATATCTTCTTTGACCCTTGTGATGTCCCAAAGCAGTGTCAACATGAGGGGTGGGAAGAACACAGCAATAAACATACTTCCCAAAGGCTAAACGTAGCCAACCAGGTAAAACAGGAGCTCAACCAGGAACAACTGGAGCTCCCCTGACAAGAAGTACACCCTCAAAGAGGACTAATCCTCTCCAACAGCGGTCTGCAAACCCTTGCGGCCAAAGGATGCATCTGCAGAATCCAATACATCCACATTATAAAATTATGTGAAAGTGTGCACAGACAACCAGGTGGCCCCCTTGCAAACCTGTACAACTGACGCCAGATCATGGAAGGCCCAAGAGGCACTAAATGCCCATGTAGAATGTGCCTTAACAGACTCCTGACCCTTAATGGAATAGGCCTGCACCACTGTCTGCCTAATCCATCTGGAAATGGTCGCAGCAGATGCGGCCAGCCCCTTACAGGGTCCATCTGTAAGGACAAATAGGGTATTCAATTTTCGGGAATGACTCAGTCGCCGCCAGGTACACCTTGATTGCACGAGCCACATCCAAAGAATGTAAAGCAATCCCTTCAGGGTGTTTAGGCTTAGGACACAAGAAAGGTAACACAATGCCTTTATTTAAATGGAAACCAGAGATGACTTTAGTAAGGAACAACTGGCAGGGCCGAAGCCAGAGGTGGGGGACTCGAGTCACATGACTTGACTTAAGTCAGACTTAAGTCACCAGTTTGAGGACTTGAGACTTGCTTGACTAAAATTAATAAAAGACTCGACTTGACTTGGTATTCATGACTTGAGACTTGACTTTGACTTGAGACATATGACTCGAAATGACTTTACTTTTTTAGGTTATTAAATATTTGCATTTTCTCAAGATGTGTTAAAGCAAAATCAATGTGCCTGTTATGTTTCTGACACCACAGTCACTTAAAACACCTCAGTGTGTTCTGATTTTTAGGACACTGGCTGTTTAACAATGGAAATACTTAACATGTTTTTAGTGACTGTGGTGTTGAAACATGACCGGACAAAGGATTTTGAGCTGTTTGGGCATTCAAGTATTTCTTTAATACACCAAGAAAAAAGCACTAAGCAGTTTTGTTAATGTTAAAAATAAAACAAAACCTTTCCTGACCACTGACTTTTAACTGATTTAAAGGTGAAAATTGGGGTAGATCAGTATTTTGACTTGATTTGTGACTTGACCACAATAAATCTTGACTTGCTTGCTTTTCGCCACAGTAACTTGGGACTTGCTTGAGACTTGAAGGTTAAGACTTGAGACTTGCTTGTGACTTGCACATGTGTGACTTACTCCCTTGTCTGGCCGAAGCACCACTTTATCTCTGTGAACCACCAAGTAAGGTGAATGACAAGACAAGCTGGCAGCTCCGACACCCTACGTGCAGAAGAAAAAAGCCACCAAGGCTACCTTCTGAGACAATGTAAGCAGAGGAATCTCGCAATTTTTTTCCAACAGCGGTTACTGAAGAACTGACAGCACCAAGTTGAGATCCCATGAGGGCTATGGTGACTGCACTGGGGGAGCCAAGTGACGAACCCTCTGAACAAAGGTGTGAACCACAGAAAGCGTAGCCAAAGGACGATGAAAGAAAACCGCCAAGGCCAAACCTAGCCCTTGGTGGTACCCGAGGCCAGACGCTGCTCCACACCTTGTTGGAGGAAAGCCAAACTCTGAGTCACCAAAAAGGAGCGGGGGTGAACCCCAAGAGATTTAAGCCCGCAAAGTACGCTCTTCAAAAGCGATGGTAAATCTACCTAGAAGTAGATTTATTAGCTTACAGCAACGTGGGAATCACAGATTCAGACAACCCTCTGGCCTTAAGCACCTGATTTCCGACAGCCAAGATGTTAAAGCCAGTGACTGTAAAGCAAGTTATTTCAAATAGCTAAGTTCCAAAATCTAAAAGTAAGAAAAAAGAGGGGTATCTATCCCTTGAGAGACAATAGAAAGTCCACAAAGGGACAGAGGGGGAATTGGGACTATGCGATACCAAATGAAGAAAAATGTAATGAAAAATAAAAATATATAATTTTTTGGTTGATATTCTAAAAAATAATTTTATTGGTACAAAAAACAGTAAAATACCTCAATGAAAGACCATTGTTAGGTAGGTAATAAAAAACCATGAAAGCATACATAAATATACTGTACATATACGGGGAAACCCCTGATGTAACTATAAATACAGGTGTCGAAAGTAGCGGACACAGAAGAAGGCACTCAGACTGCTTGGTCAGGCACTCGGACAGCTTGATCAGGCACTCGTCCCCTCTCCCTATACACTTACCTGACACCAATCTCAATCCAGCGCTGTTCCCGCTGCCTTCTCCATTGGGAGCAAACCTGTACGAGTATCCCCATAGCACACAGTTTGCTGGGACGTCTAGTTCTTGGTAATGTCACTGTTGTGCCATATTTTCTCCACTTGATGATGACTTTCTTCACTGTGTCCATGGTATATCTAATGCCTTGGAAATTCTTTTGTACCCTTTTGTACCATTCTCCTGACTGATTCCTTTTAACAATAAGATCCCTCTTATGCTTTGGAAGCTCTCTGTGGACCATGGCTTTTGCTGTAGGATGCGACTAACATGAGTTTGAATGCGACTGCTTAATTCTGAACACAGCTACATCCCCAGTTATAAGAGGGTGTGCACACTTTTACAACCACGTTATTTTAGTTTTTTTATTTTTACTCCCCCCCCCCCAAAAGATTTTAGTTTGTTTTTTAAATGAGTTGCACAGTTTATAGGTCACATTAAAGGTAGAAAAAGTTCTGAAATTATTTTTCTAATTTTTTTACATCACAGAAACCTGACATTTTAACAGGGGTGTGTAGACTTTTTATATCCACTGTAGATCTACAAATTGATCAATCCTGATATACTGACAGCCTCATCTCATTTCTTGAGGCCCAAAAGTGCCAGGACAGTACAGATATCCCCCAAATTACCCCCTTTTGGAAAGTTAACAGTCCAAGGTATTTAGTAAGAGGCATGGCGATTTTTTTGAAGTTGTAATTTTTTTGTCACAATTTTTTGGAAAATGCAGAAATTAAAAAAAATAAATAAAAAAAATTTCCCAATTTGTTTTTTACATACCGTCACCAGTGTAGTACAGCATCATCATATAACTGGTGTGGTGGTAATCAGGGACACTAACTGGTGACAGTATGTAAAAACAAAAAACCAGAGTAAAACAGCGTTACCATAGTAAAACTGTACAGCACTGGCGAAGTGATCAGGATTGTGATTGGTCACAGCGATCACACGGTATTGGTAGCGGGCCAGTACAGTGATTTGTGATCAGCAGTGTCCAGAAGACACTGCCGGTGACAGAACGCACCACAGCATGGCCGCACACGAGGTGCGCTCTGGGAAGATGTCATATGATGTCCACCTGGAACAACGAAAGTCCTGCCCAGCCGTCACTAAAATAGGCCGGGAAGGAAATGGTACACATTTGGTCAAAATACACAAAAACAGCTCTGGCAGCGAAAGGGTTAAAGTGAATATACAGATACAGTTATTATTTTTAAATAACAAACCTGTTATGCTTACCTGCTCTGTGAAATGTTTTTGCACAGAGCAGCCCCGATCCACTTCTTCTCGGGTCCAGCGCCAGCACTGTGCTGCTGGCATACACTTTTAAGACATACTCCACTTTTTAAAAAAAACAAAATAAATGCATTTAGGCCTGCAGACCTTTGCAACCACATTCAGTGCACCAAGGGTGCAATGCACATGCTCTTGCATTGCTTACATTCCAGTCCCCTACTGAGTACCACGAGTCTGAACCCACTTGAGTAATTTCCAGAGGAAGTTGTCAAAGCTGACAGCCAATCATAGGCAGCGGAGCCATTGCCACCCCACAACCACACGTATTCAACATGTCTATATGGCTGTGGTTGGCTGTTGGCTTTGACAGTTTACGGGCAGGATAGCTCAGACGGGTTCATACTGGTGGCCAAACACGCCTGAGCACATCAGTTATACTGTGGTAGGGACCTACTGTTATGGGGCTGAAAGAAGTAACAATGGACAACGTGTGTGTTATTGTTATCGCACTTGCACTAGAGATCTGTGGGTCGTACTGACAAAATGGCAGACGGAACTTGTACTCTTCCATTCACCCTTCTGTGAATGGATCTGTGAATAGATGACAGAGCTGAGTGGGGGAAACCATGGACAGCTGGGCTAAATTAAAACACAGACAGGTGGCTGTAGGTGAAAGCAGACCATGATTCAGGCAAAGGGGGAGGGGTTTGAGGATAGCGGTTGGGAAAGGTGTCTGGATCTGTACAATGTAAATGTTGGGCATATTTTCCTGCCCAGGAGTCACAGGCATTGAGTAGGGATAAAGTTCAGACGTGTTCGAAACCTGGTCTGAACTCACACGAGCAAGCCTTCCACGAAATTTGTCTCCTGTACTGGGCCAATCCCCGCCATACGGTTCCACATATACAATGGGCATGTATATGTGCAGCTACATGGTGGTGTATGCTCCAGCTATAGATGATTGGCCCAGTACAGGAGACAGCTTCCTGGTGGGCTCAGACCAGGATCATAAAACATCTGAGCTTATTCCCAGTGAAACAGAAATCAATGGCTGTACTCAGATATATACCAGTCCTTATGTAAACATGAACATTTGTGTGGATGTGTACACCGCTACTTCTGAACTGTCTCCATCAAGGGTTGTACATCCACACGCATAAGCATTTTTATACAAAGACCAGCATATATCTGAGTATAGAAACAGAATAATAGGGCAGCTGTAAGCACCTGTAGTACCCAGGCAGGGAAGTCCATGAGTCCAAAAGTTTTGCCCTTTGTGTCCCATTGTGGAGATTTTCCTTCACTTCCTGTTCCATAACCAAAACAGGAAGCAAGAGGAAATCCCTCTAAAGTGAGGCAGGGATGAGAAAATCATATTGACCGACAACATGGACAAGCAGTTCCAGGTACTGGGCAGGTGTTTTGTTTTTTTAAATACAGCGGCTCGTAGTTAATGAAGCTAATCATATGGCCCAGGGAGGTGAGGTGGGATCAGGACACCAATGGAGGGTGATGATCCCTACACTCTCTCCCTCCTCCTCCTGGCTGCTCAGTGTAATCTCACTTTACTCAACCAGGACTCCTCCCCCAGACTCACCCCGACGCCCCTGCCTCCTTTCAAGGGCCAGGCTCTCTAGTATGGTGATCACATCCCCAGGTGTTCCTGGCTCCTCCCCCAGTTTCCCCCCACCCAGCTCCTGAGTATGATTATTGCCACTGTTCCTGGCTCCTCTGCCGAGCTCTTCTGCCCCCCCCCCCCCCCCCGTTCCTGAGTATGGTGATTGCCGCAGGTGTTTTCACTGGTGACCCAGTGTCCCCATCTCCCCATCCTAATCTCCAGGGAAGGATGCTGGGGATGTGAGGACCAATCAAGCTCTGCCAGGATCTGCCACTCCTCTCCAGTACCCAGAGTTGTCGTCTCCCCCGGGTTGCAGCATTGAGGATGGGAAAGGACCAGAAGCTGCTCCAGGCTGTCAAGGCTGAGGATGTGGGCATAGTGAAGAAGCATCTGCAGAGACCTAAGGCAGGAAAAGCTAGTGAGAACACCCACTTACCCACCATCTACCCACTGACCGATGTACCTACCTACTGTGATGATAATTGGTTTAATGGGATCAGTCATTAGATCAGATTATACCGGGCAGGGAAGGAAGGGGGGGGGGGGGTCAAGAAAGGCTGGGGCCAGGGGTGAACTGAACATTTGGGTACTCCAGCACTGGCCAAGGGCCTGGGGCCAGTAGGGGGCCCCACTCCTGCAGAACCAGGCAGGAGTCCCAGAGCCCAGCACTTGACTCTGCTCTTTCACCTCACACTGTAGGGGAGAATATACTGCTGGGGATTACACTTTCTCCATCCAAGGGATTACACTGGGGGGATTTACATGGGGTGGGAGAGATTTACAATGCAGGGATTAAACTGTGAGGAGTATGGGGGGGGGAGATTCACACCGGGAGGGGGGTTACACTGGGGGATTTACACTATGGTGATTACACTATGGGGGAAAGGACGGATTGCGAGGAAAGGAGGGGGGGGTTGTGATATGAGGGGGAAGAGGATTTGTGCTTGGAGAGGAGGTTAGAAGGGGTTTTGTGGTAGATGGAGAAGAGCATTTGGAAGGAATGAAGAAGGAAGGAAAATTTAGGGGGGAGGTTTGTGCTAGAAGCGGGGAAAAAAATTTGCTAGTAGGAGAAATTGGGGGGGGGGGGGTTGTGTGGGAAAATTGTGCTGGAAACTTGGGGGAAGGAAGATTTGGATGAGGGAGAAGATACTGTATGTGTCGGGATGGAGGGTTTGGGGAGTGGAAAAGGATGTGTACTGGGGGGGGGGGGGGACAATTTGTGCTGGGAGGACGAATTTATGGGAGGGGGGTAAGGGGAAGTGGAGTTGTTCTGGGGGGATTGGGGGTTAGGAGGATTTCTGTTAGGGGGATATTTGGGGAAGAGAATTTGTACAAAGAAGGGGATTTGCAGTGGTTGTGGGGGGATTTGTCTTGGGAGGAGGAATTTAACCTCCCAACTTTTTGTGATGGTATGCTAATGTGTTACACCCACATCTGGCAGGCAGCACAACTTCACTCCAGAAAGGTGGGTTTGATTGCCAGTTGGTTTGGGATTAGCCTAATTTCGGAGAAGAGGTGAACAGATTGATGGCGTTCTGATGATACAGTGCAAATCCGGTCCAGTGACAGATCAAGTTTATAGGCTTTCCACACATTTGTTTTGACCACTCTATAACTTGAGGGTCATTACTTTCTGGTAAGCAGGAATTTCTCCTGACACAGTGGTGACGTGTGCTATCAAGATTCACAGCATTTGGTGTGGGGATCGGTTTTTCCTGATACATTTACCTATGGACATTCCTTTATTGAACTGCACATAATTTTCAGTGGCGCTGCACCCTGTTGTTTACTTTCTTCTACGATTGCCATGTATTAGGCTCTATCCATCTTCCTATCAACTATGACCAGCTTCCCTGTCCCTGCTGAAGAAAAGCATCCCCACAGCATGATGCTGCCACCACCATGTTTCACGATGGGGATGGTGTGTTCAGGGTAATGTGCAGTGTTCGTTTTCCGCCACACATAGCGTTTTGTTTTTAAGCCAAAATCTCAATTATGGTCTCATTTGACCAGAGCACCTTCTTCCACGTGTTCTGTGTCCCCCACATGGGTTTCTCGCAAACTGCAAACAGGATTTTTTATGGCTTACTTTCAACAATGGCTTTCTTCTTGCCACTCTTCCATAATGGCCAGATTTGCAAGACTAAACGTTTTCCCGTGGACAGATTCTCCCACCTGAGCTGTGGATCTCTGCAGCTCCTCCAGAGTTACTTTGGGCCTCTTGGCTGCTTCTCTGATTAATGCTCTCCTTGCCCGGCCTGTCAGTTTAGGTGGACAGCCTTATCCTGGTAGGGTTGCAGTTGTGCCATACTCTTTCCATTTTCAAATAATGGATTGAACAGTGCTCTGTGAGATGTTCAAAGATTGGGATATTTTTTTATAACATAACTCTTTAGACTAGGGATGCACCGAATATTCGGCGGCCAAACATTATTCGGCCGAAAATAGAAAAAATAGCACTTTCAGTGTTCGGCCGAATAAGTCAAAAGGCCGAATAATTTTGTGCCGAACAATAGGGCTGAACGATAGTCGATATGATATTCATATCGCCGAGGTCACGATATTTACAGGGGGAAGGGACTCGGAGGAGGACAGGAGGACTCACAGACTTCCGTGTTAGGCAGGGGAAGCCGGGACACTTCAGCGGTGAGCATACATACATTACTCACTCGTGCACTGCAGCCCGCCCCACACATTCAGTGAGTCTTACTCTCCTCCCTAGTTTTTTCAATGGCACATTCAGGAAGCCAATCACGCCGTGATTAGCTGCACAGCGAACCAATCACGCGTGCCTGCACACCTGATTGGTTCCGCTGTGCCGCTACTCACGGCGTGATTGGCTTCCTGAATGTGCCATTGAAAAAACTAGGGAGGATTGTATGACTCACTGAATGTGTGGAGGCGGGCTGCAGTGCACGAGTGAGTAATGTATGTATGCGGCTGTGCTCCTTTTCAGGCTTCTACTAGTCCACTTCCAGCCTCCTACTACCACCACTATGAGAGACTGTCTGTCACGGTATAATCTGATCGAGTCCACACTGACACTGACTGACTGTCACTGAGTAATTGATGTTACCACATTAACCCTGACCTGCCCAGTGCCCTGTATCTGCAATTAAAATTTACAAGGCTGCCTGCATGCTTCCTGATTTCCATTCCCAGCATCCTTCCCAATCCCTACAGTGTCACTAACATTAACCCTATGGTACAAGGCTGCAGTGTGCACTGAATCCCATTCCCTACAGTAACATTTAGGGAGAGAGACATGAGAGGACAAGAGAGAGAGAGAGAGACATGAGAGGACAAGAGAGAGAGAGACATGAGAGGACAAGAGAGAGGACAAAAAATTGGCAAAATAAATGGAAAAAATGCGAAACACTGCGTTCGGTATTCGGCCTTCGGCCAAACATTTCATTATTATTCGGCTTCGGCCAAGAATTTCATTTCGGTGCATCCCTACTTTAGACTTCTCCACAACTTTATCCCTAACCTGTCTGGTGTGTTCCTTGGCCTTATTGATGCTGTTTGTTCACTAAGGTTCTCTAACAAACCTCTGAGGACTTCACAGTACAGCTATATTTATACTGAGATTAAAGTGGAGTTCCACCCTAAAATACCACTTTTTGCCATCTTCTTCCTCTCTGTCACCTGAAAAACAAATGGATAATCGCAATTTTTTTTTTTTTTTTTTTACTTACCTTGTTTAGAAGAAAATATACTTACCTAACTTCCTCTTCCTCCCGTCGGCGGCCAGGGCGAGTCGTCACTTCCTGGCTTGCAATAATTCCTGGGAGCTGAACGTCATCGCTCCCAGGAATCAATGCGCCTGCACCGGCCCTGACGTCAGTTCCGGTGCGGGCGCCGTCATACCTTGCTAAACAGCTTCTGGGCATGCCCAGAAGCTGTGCAGGGTTGACGCTGAGGCCCCGGAAGTGACAGCGGGGCCGGTGCAGTGCATTGTGGGACCGAAGAAGATGGAAGAGGACGCAGAAGAGGATCGCGCTGGCTTCAAGCTGCCCACACCTGAGATGGCAGCGCTGGACAAGACATTTTCAAGGGAAGTATTTCTTCTTGCAGGTAAGTGCAACCCGGGACAGATCAGAGGCTATCCATTGTGGAATGCACTAGCCCTGACTGTCCGGGGGTATTTTTTTTTTTTTTTTTTAGGTGGAACTCCGCTTTAAGATTACACACAGGTGGACTATATTTACTAATTAGGTGACTTCTAAAGGCAATTGGTTCCACTAGTTTTTAGTTAGGGGTATCAGAGTAAAGGGGGCTGAATACAAATGCACTCCACACTTTTCACATATTTATTTGTAAAAAAAAATTGAAAACCATTTATCACTTTCTTTCCACTTCACAAATATGTGCTACTTTGTGTTGGTCTATCCCATAAAATACATTTACATTTTTGGTTGTAACATGACAAAACTTTTCAAGTTGTATGAATACTTTTTCAAGGCACTGTACACTACATACTTCTCACCAAAGTGTTCAGCTACTGGTTGCTAAGCAGTCCCTTTTAATAAAGTTCTTTTTTAAGGTAGGCTCAAATAAAGTGTTTGCTCTCTGTCAAATTTCAGTGTACACAAAATCATATTTAATGGAAGAGACTCTTTTTTTTTACTGATTGTGCTGAGGTTTTAATGTGGGGCTCTTGCTTGTCGCCACATTATTACTCTCCTTGGGTTCCCAAGGTCTTTATTCTTTAGTGTATATTATAATATATAAAAAATTGACATTGACCACTAAAGTGTTCAGGTTTAGCTTGAGGAAAAGGTAGAAACCCTAGCCCCATAAGCAGCAGTGTCGTTTCGCATCTGCAGATCGGCCAATAGGGGGATTCCTGTGTGGATAGAGCAGGTGATCACTGCAGCAGAGGGGGGGGGGGGGTAACTGAAACCAATCTTTTGTGGCTCTCACTGCAGCAGCTGAAAGCTGCACATCTCCTGCTCTAGTTAGAGCCGCAAAAGATCAGTCCCAGTTACTTACCTTTGTGTGGGTGTGACTTGATTGTGGGCAGGGACACAGGGGGCCCCGTGATCTCCTATTGTCAGGGGGCCCCATGATCTCCTATTGTCAGGGGGCCCCATGAGTTGCCAGTCCGCCCCTCAGCAGAGTTTACTTTTGTTTTTTTGTCCCTTAATGGAGCAGACACCGGGGCTTGATTTGGCTGCTTAGCATGTGCTTGTACTGAGCACCCAAGTGCTTCCATCTCAGAGGATAACCTGAAAGAATAAAGTTTTTTTTTCTCCGTTGGAGTTGGCACATCATTTACTCGCTCAGCAGATGCGTGTCTGCTGAGCGTTAGGAGAGCTTGACACTCCCGTCCTGATGAGCACCCAATCAGTCATACTGCAAGGTCTCTCCTCTCCCTGCTAGTCCCCGCTGCAGTGCTGGAGACAGGCAGGGAGGTAAGTAGGAGATAAGCAGCGCAATGCTAAAGTGATTGTAAGGTCTCGTTTAAAAAAAAAAAAAAGTAACAAACACGTCATACTTACCTCCTCTATGTAGTTGGTTTTGCACAGAGCAGCCTGAATTCTCTTCTTTTCGGGTCCCTGGTTTCTGCTCCTGGCCCCTCCCTATCGAGTGCCTCCAAAGCAAGCAGCTTGCCATGGGGGCACCCGAGCCGAGCTGCAGCTGTGTGTCCATTCAGATACGGAGCTGCCGTTCGGCCCCGCCTCTCTCTCTTGTTTGGCTCGCTAACTTTGATTGACAGCCACTGACGCAGTGGCTGTATCTCAGCCAATTAGGAGGGAGAGTCCCAGGATAGCCGAGGGACTTGTGGACATCGCTGGACAGAGAGGGAGCACAGGTTCCTAGAAGCACCACTGCCTAATAAAAAAACATCAACTCTTCACCTTATTTAAATACAGTTTTGGTTAAACAAAACTTTTTTTATCAGGACAAGTAGATAGGGACCCTGATTTAAAGCGGAGTTCCACCTAAAAAACAAAAAAATACATAAAAATACCCCCCGGACAGTCAGGGCTAGTGCATTCCCCAATGAATAGCCTCTGATCTGTCCCGGGTTGCACTTACCTGCAAGAAGAAATACTTACCTTGAAAAAGTATTGTCCAGCGCTGCCATCTCAGGTGTGGGCAGCTTGAAGCCAGCGCGATCCTCTTCTGCGTCCTCTTCCGTCCCACGATGTACTGCGCCAGCCCCGCCGTCACTTCCGGTGCCGCAGCGTCATCCCTGCACAGCTTCTGGGCATGCCCAGAAGCTGTTTAGCAAGGTATGACGCGCCTGAACCGGAACTGACGTCGGGGCCGGTGCAGGCGCATTGATTCCTGGGAGCGATGACGTTCAGCTCCCAGGAATCATTGCAAAGCCAGGAAGTGACGAATCGCCGTGGCCGCCGAGGGGAGGAAGAGGAAGTAAGGTAAGTATATTATCTTCTAAACAAGGTAAGTAAGAAAAAAAAAATTGCGATTATCCATTTGTTTTTCAGGTGACCCGGAGCAAGAAGATGGAACGAACTTTCATTTTCGGGTGGAACTCCGCTTTAAAACGGTTGTATCCCACTTTTTGACACTTTTACCTACAGGTAAGCCTATAATAAGGCTTACCTGTAGGTACAAATAATATCTCCTAAACCGGCACGGTTTAGGAGATATTTACAGTGCATGCAGCCGCTCGCGCGAGCGGCGCATGCGCTCTGAAGGTCCGGGGGGACCTTCAATTAACTTGCCGGGAGCTTGCCGGAAAAATCACTCCCGCGCGCATGCGCGGGAGTGACGTCATCGCGGCTCCGGCCAATCAGCGCGCTGGAGCCGTCTCTTTCGGCCAATCAGCGCGCCGGAGCCGCCGAACCCGGAAGAGACGACGAGGGATCATGGCAGCGCCCGCATCGATGTCCGGGGGTCCGTGTCGGGGCTTCGTTTTAAGGTAAGTTAAACATAATGGGCTAGTATGCATCATTATGCCTTTGTCTTGCAGGTTTTTTTTTTTTTTTTAATAGGGTTTACAACCGCTTTAAGTCTCTTGGACAAGTACTTTTTTATAAAATGTTTACACCCCTAAACGAGGGGAAATCCCCAGTAGTCTCCAAAACGTTTGTTCCCAGTAGGAATGGTGTGTTTGGATCCTAATCCCAACCCACTTGAGTAATCCCGCCAGGAAGCCGTCACTGCACACCACCAATCAAAGGCAGCGTATGTGAAGATGAAGGCTGGGAAATGCCTCACTACCTAAGATTGGTGGTGGGCAGTGTCACCTTCCTGGCGGGATTGCCCAGGTGGGTTGGGACAAGGATCCCAAACACGCCTGAGCCCATCACTAGTCCCCTGTGGAGGATTTCCCATTGCTGGCCATACACTAGCCGAAAGATCGTTCAAAAGTCTGTCATTTGGTCCGATCGTTCGTTTTTCGTCCAGTTAATGGGCACTAACAGAAAATTGTTTTTAACTTTTCAGAGCCAAAAAATCGAAGGAACAGTTTTGAAAATCCGGCGACCGAACGATAAACGAAAGATAAATTGAAAGGTTAATGTGTTTCTCAGCCGACCTGTTTGCACTAGGCATATGTGACAAACTGAATGAAAAACAGATTCGTTTATGTCCATTAAATGATTTAGTGCCGGTTCACACTTGTGCGATGCGGGAAGGCTGCGAATTCGCAGCCTGTTCCCGCATCGCAAACGCACCCCTGGCAGTTCACACTGTCATATGCGATACGCAGGGGGTGTCAATGAAATGTTAACGACACCCCCAGTTTGATCGCATATCGCAGTGCGATCGTGCAGTTCGCACAGGATCCGATCGCACAAGTGTGAACCACGGTGCGATCTGATCCTGATGCGGCTGAAAAAAAGGTCCTGTGCGTGTTTGGTGCGGATACAGTGCAAATTTAGCCATACAAAGTGTATGGCTGAATTCGCATCCGCACAGGAGATCGCATGTAATGAAGGAGCAGTGCGCTCCGAATTACATGCGATCTTGCAAGCCGCACATATGTGAACCGGCACTTATTCAGTCATTACATGATGGTACGATCGTCTGCTCTCACGGCCAATTTTTCCTTTTTCGAAAATGAGTTCACCCGATATTTCAGCTAGTATATGGCCAGCTTAAGCCCCCGTTCACACTGGGGAGACGCTACTTCGCCGGGCGACCTCACAGGTCGCAGCACGCTGCTCGCCCCGCGACCTCGGAGCGGCCGGCACGGACTTCATAACATTGAAGTCTATGCAGGTCGCTCCGTGTCGCCCCAAAGAAGCTCCGGACCCTTTTTCTAGCTTCTGTTTGGCGGGCGACCTGTGAGGCGACCAGGTCGCCTCACAGGTCGCCCCAGTGTGAACGGGGGCTAAGTGTTCTAACGTCTACTCAAAGTTTGGGATTTCCTTTTACTTTCAATGATAATGGCAAACAGGACAAACAGAGGAGAATCTCTGTAACAGGGGACACAGACTGCAATAAAAACCTGACAGGGGCTCTAATCCATCTACACTCTGTCACCTTCAGTTTAACTTTTCCTACTCTATCCAAAAATAATTTTGAGAAAGTGTACATAGCAGGATTGAATAATTGTAGACAAATCTATGCCATTTGCTGTGGTGGAGTTCAGTATTGGACAGGAGATAAGGACAAATCTGGGGGTTACCCAGATGCTGGCAGCTAGGTAATTGATAAATGTTTCCAACATGTCACTTTGTTCTGCTCTAGGCAGATATGACGATAACATTCTGCCATATCTTTCCCGTTACCTCAGACACCAACACTCTTCTTCACCGTCGTCACATCACCTTAAAAGGCGCCGCTACATCTCCCGCCACTAGAGAGCGTCATCCCATTCCATCGTGTCTGCGAATAGCTGACTCAGGCGGCCATTTTGCCGAAGACCTGCCTAAGTCTAAGAGCGGAACACGCCGTCGCAGCAAGCAATGTAACATGGTGATAATGACGAAGCTAATACGTCTGCTAGAATGAGCGGTTTCATACTTTAATGCGAACCAAAAAAAACAGAATTGCTCGAACTATTATTATATATTAAACAATCACGTCTCTGTATTCATGTGTCGCTGTATTCGGTTGTGTGAAGCGCTAGCCCCGCCCTGAAGTGGGCGCGGCTTGGTGTTTTGGCGGCGGTGTGCAGGGAAGATCCGTGCAGGGTATGCAGCGGGAGGTGGGCAGCTTTCCTATCGCTCCATCCATCAGAGCGAGATTGGTGGCTGCGGGCTTCCATACATTGCACGATGTGATAGACTTGGCAGCCAGTGAAGTGGCTGGAGGTAAATGGTGCTGTCACGTGTAAACCAAGGGCAGGATCAACGCTCAGCTTATCTGCAATGTTTATCACCTGGGCTTGTCATGGGGAAACGTGGGAGGTCGCCTTTGCTGGACTTCAATTGAAAATGCTAATTGCTTGGCTGTCATACTAATTCTCTGATTTATGTTAATCTTAAAGTAGAACTATAGGCAAAACTTTTTTATTTTATTTTGGCTACAGCAAGCAAGGGTTATAACCCCTGTCAGATTTTATTTTTGCCATCAGTGTCTAATTGCAGAGATTTCCCTTCACTTCCTGTCCCATAGCCAAAACAGGAAGTGAGAGGAAATCCCTGCAAAATAAAGTAGCTCTTTAGTCATTTTTCATCTTTCCACACAATAAATCTTATGCCCTTTATACAGCCCACTTATTTTTCTTCTCTGGTAATTAGCCTAGTCCAGTGATGGCGAACCTTGGCACCCCAGCTGTTTTGGAACAACATTTCCTATGATGCTCGATTACACTGCAGAGTGCATGGGAAATATAGTTCCAAAACATCTGGGGTGCCAAGGTTCGCCATCACTGGGTCTTAGTCTAATGACATCATGCACGGCTCTCTCTATCACTCTTGTGACAGTTTTCCAGAAAGGGAGGGGGGGGGGTGAGTCATAGGAGAGCTGCCGGGATAACAGGAGACTGCAGAGATCCATGAGTATTCATCAAGAGAAGAGAAATTTGCTGGCTAGCAGTGGTGTCTGTGTGTGTGTGTGTGTGTATATATATATATAATGTGTGTGTCTGTGTAAATCCAGGAAGTGAACAGACAGCAGCTTCAGCTGCCCACAGTTAAAATGGCTGCATCCAGACTTAGTGAAGGGAGATTTCTGCAGCATATTTGGCAAGTACAGAATTACTTTATATAAAATAATAAGCAAAGTGGTTGAAGGGAAGCTTCAGAATGGCAAATATGTTTTTATTGCAAATTATGTGAGCAGACCAGTTCCTCTTTAAGGGAATCCCTTAGGGACCCCCACGTCACCAGAACTAGTGTCCCCATTGGAAGATTTGCCCTCTATTTGTTTTTTTGGAGACAACCCAGAATTCAGGTTTTAGGATTCACACTATGGTGTCACGACTTTGGGGGCGACTAGTGAAGTCGCTGTGCACCGCGACTTGCACAGACTTCACATAATGGAAGTCAATGCAAGTCGCTCCGACTTCGCCCAAAAGTAGCGCAGGAAGCTTTTTCTAAGTCGGAGCGACTTGAGTCGCTCCTATTAGAACCGTTCCCATAGCACAGGATGGAGCACGACTTGTCAGGCGGTAGTGGGAACCGGCAGTTACTTTACTTTCAATGATAATGGTAAACAGGACAAATAGGGTGAATCTCCCTAACGGGGACACAGCCAGCAATAAAAACTGACAGGTGTTCTAATTTCTGTCCAAAACTTTAAAAAAAAGTTTTGCATTTAGAGCCAGTTTACACCACATGCAGTCCAGTGTGTTTGTTTTTTTTTTCTGCATCAGAAACGCATGGATAGTAGGTTTCATGGTTTCCAATGGCGTACTTCACACCAGTGTGGTCAGTTCCAGAAAAAAAAGTAGAACATGCTGCATTTTTACTGTACTGGAACGCACTGAAATGCCGATGTTCACATTTAGGGTGAGGAAAAATGCACTGGAAAGTATAAAAAAAACACTCATGCAGAAATCTGGACTGCATTTCTATGTTGTGAACAGGCCGTAAGTAGAGGTGGGCTTTAGGCGTGTTTGGGATCCTAGTCCCAACCCACCTGCCCGATCCCTCCAGGAAGCCGACACTGCACACGGCTAATCAAAGGCAGTGAGACATTTACTGGTGTGTGCAGCTGCTGACTGGGAAATGTCTCACTGCCTGTGATTAGCGGTGTGCAGTGTCAGCTTCCTGGCAGGATCAGGCAGGTGGGTTGGGACTAGGAACTAGGGATGCACCGAATATTCGGCGGCCGAACATTATTCGGCTGAAAATAGAAAAAATAGCACTTTCGGTGTTCGGCCGAATAAGTCAAAAGGCCGAATAATTTTGTGCCGAACAATAGGGCTGAACGATGTGATATCGACTATCGTTCTGTGGCCGTAGGCGATATTCATATCGCCGAGGTCACGATATTTACAGGGGGAAGGGACTCGGAGGAGGAGGACAGGAGGACTCACAGACTTCCGTGTTAGGCAGGGGAAGCCGGGACACTTCAGCGGTGAGCATACATGCATTACTCACTCGTGCACTGCAGCCCGCCCCACACATTCAGTGAGTCTTACTCTCCTCCCTAGTTTTTTCAATGGCACATTCAGGAAGCCAATCACGCCGTGATTAGCTGCACAGCGAACCAATCACGCGTGCCTGCACACCTGATTGGTTCCACTGTGCCGTTACTCACGGCGTGATTGGCTTCCTTAATGTGCCATTGAAAAAACTAGGGAGGAGAGTAAGACTCACTGAATGTGTGGGGCGGGCTGCAGTGCACGAGTGAGTAATGTATGTATGCGGCTGTGCTCCTTTCCAGGCTACTACTAGTCCACCTCCAGCCTCCTACTACTACCACTATGAGAGACTGTATAATCTGATCGAGTCCACACAGACACTCACTGACTGTCACTGAGTAATTGATGTTACCACATTAACCCTGACCTGCCCAGTGCCCTGTATCTGCAATTAAAATTTACAAGGCTGCCTGCATGCTTCCTGATTTCCATTCCCAGCATCCTTCCCAATCCCTACAGTGTCACTAACATTAACCCTATGGTACAAGGCTGCAGTGTGCACTGAATCCCATTCCCTACAGTAACATTTAGGGAGAGAGACATGAGAGGACAAGAGAGATAGAGAGAGAGACATGAGAGGACAAGAGAGAGAGAGAGAGAGACACGAGAGGACAAGAGAGAGGACAAAAAATTGGCAAAATAAATGGAAAAAATGCGAAACACCGCGTTCGGTATTCGGCCTTCGGCCAAACATTTCATTATTATTCGGCTTCGGCCAAGAATTTCATTTCGGTGCATCCCTACTAGGAACCCAAACACACCATAGCCCATCTCTAGCCCTGAGTTCTAATTTAACCTTTTCAGCCCCGGAAGGTTTGCCCCCTAATGACCAGGCCATTGTTTGCGATACAGCACTGTATTACTTTAACTGAATATTGCACGCTGTACCCAAATACAATTGATGTCCTTTTTTTCTCCACAAATAGAACTTTCTTCTAATGGTATTTGATCACCTCTACAGTTTTTATTTTTTGCGCTATAAACAAAAAAAGAGTGACCATTTTGAAAAAATATATATTTTTTAGTTCCTGCTATAAAACATTCCCAATAAAAAAAAAATGTAAAAATCAGATTTACTTTATCAGTTTAGGCCAATTTGTACTCTGCTACATATTTTAAAAAAAAAAATCCCAAAAAGTGTATATTAATTGGTTTGCACAAAAGTTATAGCGTTTACAAACTATAGCATAAATTTATAGACTTTTTTTTTTATTTGTATTGGCAGCGATTTTTACCGGGACTGCAGTATTGCAGCGGACAAATCTGACACTAAGTAACACTTTTTTGGGGACCAGTGACACCAATACAGTGATCAGTGCTAAATAATATGCACTGTTACTGTATAAACGACACTAGCAGGGAAGGGGTTAATACTAGGGGTGATCAAGGGATTAAGCATGTTCCTAAGGAGTGATTTCTAACTGTGTGGGAGATGGATGTGCTCAAGGAAAAGTAAGATCTAAGCTGAAACACAAGATCTCTCTCTGCCTCTGTGAAAGAAGAGCTATCTGCCTTATTTATATAGGCAGCCAACCGTTCTGTCAGTCTCCCTGATGATCGCTGGAGGCCAGCGGTGATCGTGGCTGCCATTGTTCTGTCAGAAAACCCTATCCCATCAGATTTCCCTACCTACGTCATTTCCGGTGCAGGTTCGTCATGCACCAGCTGTAGCCGCGTCACACGTCCTACTGCGCATGTGCGGAATAGGTAGGGAATTTTGATAACATCGTAAGGGGGTGAGGCAAAAGTCCTACTGCACAGGAGCGGGCGCATGCACACCAACGGATCGGGTAGCGGCATCTCTTATAACATCCATCCGATTTCCATGGCATACACTGCGCCGAGCTGACAATCCTATTCCCTACCCACACGTGCACGCCCACTGTCTCATTGTCGGATTGGCGTAGTGTGGGGCTTGGAGATCGGATTGCCGGGTCAGTGCAGTATCGGCTCGGCGCAATGTCGGCTCGGCGCACTGTGGGCCATGGAGATCGGATGGATGTTTGTTATCAGAGATTCCGCTGCCTGACCCGTTGGTGCGCATGCACACTAGGACTTTTGCCTGACCCCTTACGATGTTATCAGAATGCCCTACCTATTCTGCGCATGTGCAGTAGGACTTGTGACACGGCTACAGCTGATTCATGACGAAGCCACAGCTGATCCGCAACCGGAAATGACGGAGGTATGGAATTCTGATAGCGTATGGTGTTCTGACCGAACACCGGTCCAGTGGACTTGCTCCCTCTGTCTCTAATCCCAGCAGGAGCATGGCTCCGGGGGTGCACACGAGTCCCCTAGAGCCTTAAAGCAAAATCACATACACGTACATGATTTTGCGCTTAAGGGCCGCCCTGCTGCAGTATATGTATGTCCTTAAGTGGTTAAAGCAGATTTCCACCTAAAAGTGGAAGTTCCGCTTTAATGAATCCTCACCCCCTTAAATGCCAAGGCATGTCATATTTTTTCATATTTAGTCACCTAGGCGACTCAAGTGGAAGTTCTCTCCCCCTTCCCCCCTGAAATCTTCCGGGACACTTCACAGGTCCCAGAAGATTGCCAGATTATTGAAGAGGTGCAGCATGACTCGTGCATGCGCAGTGCGCACCCAGCTGTCACAGCCGGGTACCCACACTTGTGATGCTGGCGAGGGAGAGAGCCGAGGGTTTGGGCAGCCGCACCGCTGGATCGTGAGACAGGTGAGTGTGTTTTTATTAAAAGTCAGCAGCTACACTTTTTGAATAAACACAAAAACGACTTTAACTCGGCTTTAAGCAGACCTTCACTCTCCCCAGCCATTTGTAGCCATCTCATCCTCTCATCTCTCCTTCTCTCTCAGAATTGCTTGTTAACTATTCAATCACCTTCTGGGGAATTCTCCCCGCACTTCCTATGTTCTTGCCTAGGTGAGAATGACATCTACTCCCCAAAGCCACCTGAGATATCTGTCACTTATCCCAAGGTTTGGGGGTTATTCCATTGTGTATCATCAGGTGTCTGCCTGTCTCTTAGGCCTCATGTACACATGGGGGGGGGGGGGGGGGGGTGGCGTGCTTAAGCTGCACAGGGTGTACATTTGCAGTGACACTTTGCATAACACTATCTCTGCTGTCACGTTTAGCTTGTAGTAATGACCGCTGTATGCGACCCATTGAACTGAATAGGCGGCACCCCATATCTGCATTCATAAGAGGTTAAAACAGGTTATGAGGCAATATAACACGAGGATATCTCTGTTGCTCCTCCATCCAGTGCTATCCATAGTCGAAAAATCATTCAAATGCGCTTTGGAAAAATTAGCACACGTTCGTGAGAGCAAACTATAATGCCATCATGTAATGAACGATTTTGAACAATAAATCGATGAATGGACTTAGATGAGTTGGTTTCTCGTTTGTTTATGGCTTCTGGGTCACATATGCACAGTACCAACAGTTAAATTTGTAATGGACGAGATACATATTAACCTTTCAAATTATCGTCCATTTGGAAAACTCTTTCTTCGATTTATTTATTTATTTTTTAATTAATTATTTATTAAATTTTTTGGGGGGTCAAAAACGTCACCGATTTTCAATTTGTGCCCTTAAAGCGTAACTCCACTTTTGTTGAGAAAAAACATTCCCCTCTGGGGACATGACAGGACAGGACATGACATATGACAAAACACAACTAGTTATTAAAAAACATATTGCAACAATTTACACACACTAATGCACATACCTTTTCTACTTATTTTGCAGACTGCTGGCAGGTACTGCTGGTGCGGTTCCTGCTGGCGGTTAATGCTGGTGGGTAGTGTTGGTGGGTAATGCTGGTGTGGTTACTGCTGGCGGGTACTGCTGGTCATGACTTTTGAGTACTGCTGGAGGAAGCAGCAGCTGCAGTAGAGAGCAGAGCTGCTGCTTCCTGTATGGCTCCTGTCACAGGCGGAGTGCATTTCATATCACTCCGCCTGTTACAGAGCTGGAACTATACAGGAAGCAGCGTCTCTGTCACTGACTGCAGACATCCTAAAGCCTAGTACACACGCAACGAATTTCCACCGACCGGTCGTCCATCTTTTGTCCAGAGTGGTGTTTTGTTGGTTGGAATGTGCTCTAGACTGCACACGAATTTTCCCGCGCGACAAAATTCTACTTCAGAAGTGATGTCATGTGTTGGTTTGCTTTCTTTGTGTTCTTTCTTCTCTGAGCATGCCCAGTCTTGCTCATAAGATTTTTCCCTGTCGAAATCTGTACTGACTGCACGAAAATCGGACGTGTTTTGACGGAGGACAAAAATTTTACAGCCTGCACACCAGATTTTTTTCGGCTGATAAGTCGGAGTCGGTTATCGGAAGCATCATACTAACAAGCCGAAAATCGGCAGATCGGTCGTCGGATGAAAATTCCCGGCCGAATTTCGACTCGTGTGTACGGGCCTTAAGTCTCCCGCGGCAGCCGGGAGATCGCTCGGCCATTGCAGACAGGAAGTATGTTACTGCCAGCATTACCAGCTGAAAATAAAAGGAAGTGAAAACTAAAACAGCCGCCACATTTAGGGACTGGTAGGCTGCTATATATTACATTTTTGTTTTTGGGTTTAATACCGCGGCAAAATAAAAAAACATACTTAGGCATGCAAGCGGAAGTAAACCCTTCTATCCTTTTCAGCCGAGGAAGCTGCCATCTTTGCCTCTGTTTGATTTGCACCTGCCATGGTGCTGCAAATCTGATTAGTTATGACTCCAGACTTTGGATGGTTTGACAGTTTGGTTAAAAGCATAGGAAAATGTGACAGCATTCTCTGCATGCCGGGTTCTGCTTTATTGCATCAAGTAATGATGTGTCAGTCTCATGTACTTGGTAGAGACTTCTCTTGCACTTCTTAACCACCACCCCTGAAGATTATAACAGGAAGAAAGAGTGGCAAGGACAAGTTCAGAAACTGTAGATTTGAGATTTGCCAGAACCTTCTCTATTAAGAGTGTAGGCAGACTGGAACTGAGTGACAACACAGGCAAAAGCTGGATGCAGCAAGAGTCAGGATGTAATCTGAGGTCAGGATCAGGTGGACTGAAGGATGTACCAAATTTTTTTTTTTTTTTTTTTTTAAAGCCCGAAGCGTGTGAAATCACACTCAAAAAAGACTTAGCACCCGGTGCATAAAAAAGTGCACACACGCAAACGTGAACACACAAAAACTGCACAGGGTGTGCGAAAATGGTCTGGCCTCCGAAGAGGTTGGACCTATACCTTGATCCCCCGGGGCGCAAGACTCCTGACAGGGACTGAGGTACTTCCTATGGTTTGCCTGGCCGAGACCTGGCAAACCCCGTTCTCCAGGGGGACTGCCGAAACAGCCCACCCCAAGTACTGGGTGGGGCTCCCCCGAAGGGAGACCCCCATGAGAGAGGGCGAACTAAGCCAAAAGGCCATGTCCACCCCCTCCCAAGACTTTCAAGGTAGGCCCAGAGACCCACACCGTACTCGTCGTGCAGGAAGAGAAGAGTGATAGTGAAGTGACACACCACAAAGAAAAATACACACAAACAAAAAGGTGGGGAAGGGGAGGTGGAGGAGTGAATTAGTGCCTAAGTGAAAAACAAAGGCAGGCCTTCCGGCCGGAATAAAAAATTCCTCTGGTCGAAGCCAAAAGGCCTTGCCCAAGAGGCAGGTGCTTAAAAAAAGTGTATAGGTGCAGTGACCATGGTGCCGAAAAACTCAAGGCGAGCTGCCCCTCACCAGTGAGAATTAAGGCACCCCTGGGCTGCCACCCCAGGGGCACATACACTACGGGCTTTTTTCTACCCCGGCCCAATAGCCAGACCCAGTGTAGCCCTTACCCACCAGGAGGTTTGGAATGTGGACAGCTTAGGGTGAGCCTGCCTTCAACTGGGGACAAGCCTTTTGCAAGGCCAGATTCAACCCAGGAGGAAAGGCCCTCCCACCGCCATCCTAATTCCTCACCAATTACATCCAGGAGCAATACAGACCGGCCTCCACGACGAACCAGCCCTCTTGCTCCCTTCAAACTGGTAGGGTCGGACCCATTCAAATCAGAAGGCAACGGACCCATCCGGCTTTCTCTGACAGTGCCTACTTCCCGGTCCCCCAGTGACGTCTGGAGCGCCCCGGTTCATTTCAGCCCCTGCCGATACTAACCATCAGGGTCCATACCAACTGATAAGAACAGATACTACACTTGATCTTAGCCAAAAGGCCGAGAAGCGATACTGAAGGATGTACCAAATCAGCAGACAGCAAGCGAGGTCAGGAAAGGGGCTGAGGTCATGATCAGGTGGACAGCAGAAAGTACCAAATGGGCAGACAGTAGGCAAGATGTGGAGAGCAAGCCATAATCAGCATCAGAATAGATCCACAAACAGGCAAGCTGGGTCTATAACAGGATATAAGAACCATAGAGTCAGTTCAAGGTCACAAAATTAGCTGAGGATCATCAGCAACTTCTCCAAGCCATGCTGGGGTTTAAATAGGCAGAGAGGCGCCGGTGCTATTGTTGAATGTGCAGTGTAGACCCTAAGTGCATCCCATACTACAGAAAATCATGTGCTCGCACTGATTCTTGTGCATAATGACAGACTTGACCTTCTTGACAAATTCTCACATAATTATTATTATTATTTTTTTTGGTTCTTTGTAAAAAATTGCTTTAACTGCTTCCTGCCCAGACGTCATTTTAAAATAGAGTCCTATTTTACCTGGGTGGACATCATATGATCACTCCTCGCAAGCGATTTAGGGGCCACACTCCGACACGATCTGTCACCGGTAGGTAAATGACACATCAGTGTACCAACCCGCTGCCGGTACTATATGATTGCTGTGACCAATCACAGCAGATTACATGACGATTGTAAACAATTAAGGGCTTTAACTCATGCCATTCATTGTGTACTATTGCATTGATCTCTGTGATTGGCAACAGTGATCACTTAGTACAAACAAGGGAAATTACAGCCTCTATACTATGTGATTAGCTGTGGCCAATCACAGCTGATCACAACAATATTTAACTTTTTAAACGTAACTTTTTAACTTTAACTTTTTTTTTTATATACATACGCTCACCAGTCAGTCTCCCTGATTACCGCCACACCAGTTATGTCGCTGTACTGCACTTGTGACAGTATGCAAAAAATAATGTAAAAAAATACATCTTTTTAATTTCTTCATTTTTCAAAAATTATTCCCAAAAATGTCAACTTCAAAAAAACTTGCCATGCCTCTTACTAAATATCTTGGACTGTTTACTTTCCAAAATGGGGTAATTTGGTTGGGATTTGAACTGTCCTGGCATTTTTGGGCCTCAAGAAATGTACATTGGGGTTGATCGATATTTAGATCTATACAATAGTTTGTGGACTCTATAACTTTCGTACAGACTAAATAATATACACTGATTTGGGTTATTTTCACCAAAGAAATGTAGCAGAATCCATTTTGGCCTAAACTTATCAAGAAAGATTTTTTGCAAAATGTTATAACAGAAATAAAGAAAAAAATGCGTTTTTTGTTTTTTCAAAATGTTTTCTTTGTTTTATTTAACAAAAAAGAAAAAACCCAGTGGTGAGTTGCTATAACCAAAAGAAAGCTCTATGTGTGTGAAAAAAATAAATAAAAATGTAATTTAGGTACAGTGTTGCTTGACCACGCAATTTTCATTCAAAATGTGACAGTGCTAAAAATTGGCCTGTGCAGGAAGGGGTGAAAGTGCCTGGTATTAAAGTAGTTAAAGCCAACCCAATATGCTATAAAAAATTTGTAACAATTGCGCATTGTGTGTCTTATGATTTGCTGATTTGGACAGTGGTTCTGTTTCGTTGTTAACCTCAAAGATACTTAGAACGTGTGAGCCATTAAAAACAAAAAAAATCATTCCTTGCTGTATCAAGAATTATCATATGGCAGTGAATAAACTGGATTCTTCAAGACAATGCAATTGTAATAGAACAATATAAATGACAGTATAGTATTTCAGTACCAATTATTCCACTTTCCTGTTCTACAGTATTAGATGCCTGGTAAAGATAAGTTTTTACTTAATTGTTATTTCCTGATTCTTAAATGACTGTATGATATATCCTGTTACTGTTTCTTAACTTGCATTTTTTTTGTTTTGTTTTTTTCTGGCCAACAGAAGCTGGGATATCTGAAGAAGCTGCTCAGGAAGCACTGCAGATTTTGAGAAGACAAGGCAGTGATTCACAAATACTAAAGCAAACCGCTTTGGAACTGCTTGAGCAGGAGCAAGCTCAGGGGTGTATCATCACATTCTGCTCAGCCTTGGATGAAATCCTTGGGGGAGGAGTGCCACTGGGAAAGATCACTGAGATTTGTGGGCCCCCTGGTGTCGGAAAGACACAGTTATGGTAAAGTCGCTTGATCTGTCACATTGGTTCCATACTGTAGAGTGTGCAACATATGTGTTCTATACATAGGGGTTTATTGCCAGATCAAGCTGCACAGCACATCTGGATTTCCCATTCTTCAATGGGAAATCCAGGTCTAAATAAAGTTTAGTACACTCTAGAGCTGCACGATTAATCGTATGAAAATCGCGATCTCAATTCACCCCCCCCTGACGATCTAAACCTGACATATGCTCGATTCTTTGCATAGCTGTGGAAAAAAAAAAGCCTCCCGCAAACAAACGCCTATCAGCATTAAGGCTCCGTTCACATGTTAGCGTATGGATCGCGATTCCGCCCGCGATCCGGAGATTATTGCAAATCGCGGGACGCCTGTGCGTTGCCCGTTGATTTGCAATAGCCCCCCAAACGCTGAGCGATGTTGCCGCGATTTCCGCCTGCCGAATCGCGGTAACATCGCGCAAAAAAAATCGCGGGACGCAATACGCTCCAAAGAAGCTCTTGTACTTTTTTGGGCGTAATGCGTCCCGCAATTTTTTTTTGCGCGATGTTACCGCGATTCGGCAGGCGGAAATCGCGGCAACATCGCTCAGCGTTTGGGGGCTATTGCAAATCAACGGGCAACGCACAGGCCTCCCGCGATTTGCAATAATCTCCGGATCGCGGGCGGAATCGCGGAGGTTCTGCCCGCGATCCATACGCTAACATGTGAACGGAGCCTAAGTCTCCCAGTAACTATAAACAAAATGATTACATTGTATCTTTTCCTTCCCTCTGCCAGGGAGAAAGGAAGTTTAACCTCTTAAAGACTGGACCTTTTTCTGACACTTGTTGCTTGCAAGTTAAAATCAGTTTTTTCTCAGGTCGCCTTTCAGGACAGCACCTGGAGAGAGCGCAGCTCCACCCAATCCACAGGAAACACTGCCAAATAAAAACTCCTCCTCTTCCACCATGCCTCAGTCATTTGTGTTTCCTCCGCCATGGTGGAAGCATTGCAGGAGCGATGTGGAAGGGCTGCACTCTCTCCAGGGGGCGAGAAGAATTTGTTGCCCATTTTGTTTGCTGTTTCAGAGACCATCCCAGCTCCCCTCCCTGGAGTGTCAAAGGGGGTATGCTCCGGAGCCATCTCACCTCGTTCGCTCTGGGGAGCTGAAACCCATCGGAGGTTCCGGTCCGGGTGTCAGAAGTCCGTGCTTCGGCCGGTCGGCAGACGGGGAGTCGCTTTTCGCATTCAAATCTCCCGCACTTTCGGACTCTGATCCCGGGAACGCGCGGCGTCACTTCCGGTGGACGGGACTTCCGGTGGGGGAGTGGCGGCGATGGCTCCAACCGCACTGCACGCAGGGGTCAGAGGCAGGTCGCAAGGTCGGCGCTTCCACTTCCGGTCCACAGAGGAGGACGCGGGAAGCGGTATTTAAATTGGAGAGATCTGCCAGCAAGCTGCGCTTTCAAACAAGCATGGAGGAAAGGTCTGCAGCAACGGTGGAAGCAGGCACCACCAGCGCCGGCCAAGCTCAGGTAGGAGAGGTGCAGTGGTGCCTCTTTTTCTTTACCATGTGAGCTTTTATTTTGGGGTTTCTTCCTTCCCTCCTTTGGAGCCTGCCCTGTAGACTGAGTAACTGTTCCCAGTCTGACAGGATATGTATGCATCTGGGAGTCTTTCTTCTGATCCTTTTTTGGTGTGGGTCACTGTTTTCTCCCTTGCAAAAAATCACTAGGTGGTGGTTTTTATTAGTGGTTATTGGGGATTCATGGTGGCTTTTTCTTTACTAGGTTAAAGCCACAGTGAAGACAAGAGCCCCAGCATCAAGGAAATGCCCTTCATGCAAAAATCCACTCAGAGATTCCTGGGTGAAGCCACTTTGTAAATCCTGTATTGCTGATCTGGTGAAGGAAGAGTCTAGTCAGCAGAATAGTGACTTCATATCCTCATTCAAGGAACTCACAGACACCCTGTCCTCAGTTCGTTCCCTGTTATCCAGGACGCCACCAGTTCTATCAGATTCCCAACAAACAGGTGGAACATCTTCCCAGCCATCTACTTCTAAGTCTGCAGTGTCAAGTGACTCAGAAGATGAAGGGGAAAGTACTCTCTGTTCCCTCAGGGATTCAGAGGAGGAAGAAAAGGAAGAGGTAGCTAGATCTTCCAGATACAAATTATCCTTGGAAGAAGTTGATGAACTGTTGGGGGCAATTTACACCACGTTAGAAATCGCAGAAGAAAGGGTGCAAGTTTCAGTACATGACAAGATGTACCAGGGCCTTGAACAGACAAAACGCAGGGTTTTTCCGGTTCATAAGGTCCTTACAGAATCTATTGAGAAAGAGTGGAAGGACCCAGAGAGGGCCCCTTTTTTCTCTAAATCCCTAAGAAGGAGATTTCCGTTTGAAGAGGATACGGCACATCTGTGGAACAAGAAGCCCAGAGTGGATGCTGCTTTTTCTCAGGTGTCTCGCCGCACGGATTTGGCGTTCAAAGACATGGGTGTTCTGAAAGACGCCATGGATAAAAGGGCAGATTCTCTCCTTAAAAAGGCTTGGGATTCCTCTACGTCCAGCCTTAAGCCGGCCATGGCCTCCACTGTGGTAGCCAGAAATCTTGAATGCTGGCTCAAACAACTTAAAGGGCATGTGGAGGCTGGAACAGCAAGGAAAGATCTCCTGGAGTCTTTTTCGCTGCTCCTAAAGGCAGTAAAATATATGGCCGATGCTTCTGCTGAATCTATTAAAATGTCCGCCAGGTCAGCAGCCCTTGTCAACTCTGCCAGGAGGGCGGTCTGGTTGAAAACCTGGTCAGGTGATTCAGCTTCTAAGGTGAAACTCTGTGGTTTACCTTTTGCCGGTGACTTGCTTTTCGGGCCAGAATTGGAAGCAATTCTTGACAGAACGGCGGATAAAAAGAAGGCCTTTCCGTCAAAAAAGAAATCGCCTCCTAAAAAGAGATTTCGTTCTGTTCAACAAACCAACAGAGGTCGTGAACAAGATCAGAGATCAAGATGGGCCTCCCAAAAAGGGAAAGGTGGAGTCCTCTTCAGACCACCTGACCAAACAAATAAAAGCAAGTGACAACAGTCTTCCAGTGGGAGGAAGACTGTTATGGTTCCTCCCACCGTGAAAAGAGGTATCCGCAAGCCCCTTTGTAAGGAATATAGTGGCTCAAGGATACAAACTGGAATTTTCAGACGCCTCCAAGCAGATTCTCTGTTACTCCCCTTCCAAGGGATCCGGAAGAGGCTTCCTCAATGATGTCTCTTTTACAAGAGCTGATTCAACAGGAAGTGATTATCCAAGTCCCCAAGGGGCAACAAGGCCGTGGGTTTTATTCTCAGATTTTTCTAGTGAAAAAGCCCTCAGGCAAGTACCGGATGATCCTAAATCTAAAGATCCTGAACAGATCAATTCGGTACAAGCACTTCAGGATGGACACCATCTATTCAGTGACCAAACTGTTGTCCCCAAACTGTTTCATGGCATCCTTGGATCTGAGGGACGCTTACCTGCACATCCCAATAAATCAGGAGTGCCAGAAATTCCTAAGGCTGGCGGTCAATCTGGGGGAATCGGTCTGGCATCTACAGTTCAGGGCCCTCCCCTTTGGCGCCTCATCTTCTCCAAGGGTGTTTACCAAGGTGATGGCGGATGCCCTAGAGCCGTTAAGGCTGAGGGGTATTTCCATTGTCCCTTATCTGGACGATCTGCTAATTTTTGCAGAATCCAAGAGCCAGGCGTTGGTACACCTCCAGGAGACTCAGGACCACCTAGAGAGTCTGGGGTGGCTCATGAATTTGGAGAAGTCCAGCTTGATTCCATCTCCGCAGATAAAATTTCTGGGATACAGAATAGATTCGGTCCTCCAGAAGGTATTTCTACCTCAAGAGAAGATTGTGAAAACTCAGAACGCAGTTGCCCGGTTGCAAACCAATCATCAAGTTACTGTCAGGTCGGCCATGGCAGCCCTGGGCTTGCTCACAGCCGCTATCCCTGCAGTACAGTGGGCAAGGCTGCATTCCCGTCTTCTCCAGAGAGACATCCTGCAGAGTTGGTCATATCCGGAATATCTGGAGAAATCCATCAGAATCACCACGAAAGCAAAAAGATCTCTGTGGTGGTGGAGAAATTCCAGAAATCTGGAAGAAGGTCTGCAATGGACTTTCCAGACGAACAAACGCCTGACCACGGATGCCAGTGCGCGGGGCTGGGGAGCCCACTTGGAAGGTCGGACAATGCAAGTAACATGGTCCAAAGCAGAGTCCAGGAAATCATCCAACTGGCGGGAGTTGAAAGCCATCCTTCTGGGTCTTTGGTCCTTTCAACAGACAGTCAGGGGCCATCATGTGCAAGTTCTGTCGGACAACATGACTGCGGTGGCCTATGTGTCAAAGCAAGGAGGCACAAGAAGGAGACAGCTATCAGACCTGGCAATCCAGCTACTCTCCTGGGCGTAGAAAAATCTGGCCTCTCTGACAGCGGTACATCTAAAGGGATCACAAAACCTTCTAGCAGATTTGCTGAGCAGGAGAAAGGTGTTGGAATCAGAATGGAGTCTGAACCAAGAGGTATTTACGCAGATTGTGGAAGCTTGGAGTCTTCCCCAAATAGATCTGTTCGCTTGTCAACAGAACACTAAAGTCCAAAGATTCTTTTCCCTACACAGGGAGGATCAGGACTGGGGCTTGGATGCTCTAGCTCATCCATGGGACTTCCCTTTGTGTTACGCGTTCCCTCCATTCCAGCTGATTCCGTTGGTTCTCAAAAAATTCAGGGAAGAAAAGACCAACTTGATTCTGATTACACCTTTTTGGCCAAAGAGACCTTGGTTCGCCCTCCTGCTGAATCTTACCTCAGAACCTCCCTGGAGACTCCCGTCCAGGAGAGATCTTTTGACACAAGGGAACCTGGTGTATCCAGAACTGGACCGCCTACAACTGACAGCGTGGTTACTGAGGAAGACCTCTTAAGAGCCAGAGGCCTGTCGGAAAAAGTTATCTCTACCCTTCTCTCCAGTAGGAAGAAGGTGACTAGGGATATTTACATGAAAGTCTGGAGAAAATATAACTTCTGGTGTTCCAGCAAGAATTTGGAATTAAAGAATTTAGTTTCAGTGCTAGAGTTCCTCCATGAGGGAATGGAGAAAGGACTAGCAGCGAGCACTCTAAAAACGCAAGTAGCGGCTCTTTCAGTTTTTTTCGAAAAGACTTTGTCCCAAGAGACTCTAATCATTCGATTTTTCAAGGCATTAGCCCGCAACAGGCCAATAGCCCTTAAAGTATTTCCCAAATGGGATTTGACCATTGTGTTACAAGGTTTGACTAAGTTTCCTTTTGAACCTTTAAAAGAGGCTTCTCTGAATAATTTGGTTTTGAAGACTATCTTTTTGATAGCAATAACCTCGGCCAGAAGGGTCAGTGAGATCCAGGCCCTCGCAGTTTCAGACCCTTTTTTGACAATTTTTGCAGATCGAGTAGTCCTAAGAACGGACCCAGCCTTTCTTCCAAAGATTGCTTCATCTTTTCATAGAAATTGTCTTACCAACCTTCTCCTCAACCCCTAGTAATACTCAGGAAGAATCCTTTCATACCTTGGATGTGAGGAGATGCTTACTTCAGTTCCTCCTGGTAACTAAGGAATTTAGAAAGACAAATGCATTATTTGTCATCTTCTCAGGGTCCCGTATAGGAGAAAAAGCATCAAAGAGCACTTTAGGCAAATGGCTCAGATGGGCAATTGAACAGGCTTATGTAGCCCAAGGAGAAGAACCTCCAGAAGGCATCTTGGCGCATTCTACAAGGTCTGTGGCAACCTCATGGGCTGAAAGGGCCGGTGCTTTGCCTGATCAGATCTGCAAGGCAGCTACCTGGTCCAGCTTTTCAACCTTTATTAGACACTACAGGTTGGATTTGTTGTCAGCTCAGGATCAAGCCTTCGGCAGAAAGGTTCTGCAGGCAGTGGTCCCACCCTAAGTGTAAGTTACTCGCTTATCCTCTCCAGGTGCTGTCCTGAAAGGCGACCTGAGAAAACCTTAGTTACTTACCGGTGACGGTATTTCTAAGAGCCTTTCAGGACAGCAGCAGCTACCCCCCCCTTGGTTTTGTTTATAATATAATTTGTAAATGTTTAACCTGTGGTAGTTGTTTATGTTCTGTTTTCCAGCATGTCGGAGGCTACTCTATGACTGAGGCATGGTGGAAGAGGAGGAGTTTTTATTTGGCAGTGTTTCCTGTGGATTGGGTGGAGCTGCGCTCTCTCCAGGTGCTGTCCTGAAAGGCTCTTAGAAATACCGTCACCGGTAAGTAACTAAGGTTTTTTGCTAGAAAAGTACTTAGAACCCCCAAACATTTTATATATTTTTTTAGCAGAGACCCTACAGAATAAAATGGCGATTGTTGTAATATTTTATGTCACACTGTATTTGCGCAGCAGTCTTTCAAACGCAATTAATAGACTTTAATGAATAAAAAAAAAAAAAAACGTAACAGTAAAGTTATCCCAATTTTTATTTGTTACACAGAGAATCGTGATCTTTATTCCAAGCTAAAAAATCGTGATTCTCATTTTGGCCAGAATCGTGCAGCTCTAGTACACTCACAATATGATGGTATTTGATTCTATCAATAATATGCTGTTATTGCCTGCAACATGTCCGCCACACACTACTGTAGACTTTCAAACCCCTTCAGAGAGGTATAAAAGTGTTTGCCTTTAATTCTGTACACCCATTTCAAGGTTACCATATAAAGTCTGCTGGACAAATGTTGGCTGATCTAGTTACATTACAAAATACCAAAGATTTGTCTTGAACAAAAATAAAACCTAGTACATGGCTGCTCAAGTCCCAGAAGTCATATCCAGAAGTCATATGCTGTGTGTTCAAATGGAAGTAACTTTTCCTTAATTGTTGAAAAATAACCAATGTTCCCTTAGGGTTCGTTCACATTTTATGTTGTGACTTGCATCTTTCTGAGGACAACACGGGTCACTGCTAGGGCACATAGAAAACAATCGTTTTCTATGTGCTTCATTCACGCCACAAAAGATCAATGATGTGCAGTGCTGTGAAGACAAACGTAGACAACTTTAATATGGTACCGTTTATGACATTTTAAAAATGTAAATTGTGCTAACCACCTGCCGACCGCAATACGCATATATACATTGCGGTTTGCAAGTGGTTTTCCAGGATTATGGCTGAAGATCTCAAAAATGTAAAGGGCCCCCATCCATCCGTGCTCACGCGCAGAAGCGAACATATATATGCAAGTCTTGCGTGCATATGTAAACAATGTTTGCACCACATGTGAGGTATTGCCACAAACGTTCGAGCGAGAGCAAACATTCTAGTGCTAGACCTCCTCTGTGACTCTAAACAGGTAACCTGTAAAAATGTAGAAAGTGTCAACTATTGAGATTTTTAAGTACTGTAGTTTGTCCCTATTTCACGAGCCTGCGCAGTTTTAAAGCGCGACATGTTAGGTAATTGGGGTATATATTTTTTCTTTTTTTTTTTTTTCTTTCTCATTCATTAAAGTGTATTCTTTCCAAAAAAAATTGCGTTGGAAAAACCACTGCGCAAAAACTGTGCGACATAAAAATTGCAACAATCACTATTTTATTCCGTAGGGTCTCTGCTAAAAAAACATATAATGTTTGGGGGTTACAAGTAATTTTCTAGTAAAAAAATACGGTTTTAAACTTGTAAACGCAAAGTGCCAGAAAAAGCTCAGTCTTAAAGCCTTATATTGGATGCAACGTTTTTTCAATGCTTCACTTGTCCCTGGACTAGTTAAAACTATTTCTGTATCACTTTCATTCCATTCTTAGACTTGTTTCACACAGGCTGTCCGATCAGGTCCACCTGTCAGTTTTTCAGGCGGACCTGATCGGACCATCTATAGCTCTCTATGGAGCGGTGGATGTCCGTAGACCTGTCCGCTGAAACCCATCGGCATCCAGTCCTATCCACCAAAAACAGATAGATGGGGTCCATCCATCTGACAGTCCCATAGAGAACAGCGGGGCTGTGTCCGTGTCCACTCTGCATAGTGGAGCGGACACAGACATATCATCCGCCTGCTTAGCGGGGATCAGTGGAGAGGTCCTGCTGAGCAGGCGGATGTGCATTACGGCAACCACCCGTATGAAACCAGCCGTAGAAAGTGCTCTAATTTTACAGTATGGGTTTTGGAAATAAAGGGATAGTAGCCCTAACAGATATGTTTTTGTATAATAACCAGTTAAGAGTTTTGTCTATTCCTGAAGACTAGGATGCTAATATGCAATAAATATTTAACCTAAAGTATTCAACTTTATTTCTTAACACATACATTTTTTGGCTTCCCTCAATTGTATACACAAAGGGCTACTTCACACAGGTAACAAAAGGGGTAGTAAAAATAGGTCTGCCTTTTTACTGTCCCTGAGAAATGAGATGTGGTGTCTTCTTTCTTTTGTTTAAATTCCCTCTTCTGATCTCCAGTTGTTTTTCTACAGCATGCAGCTGGCCGTAGATGTACAGATACCAGAGTGCTTTGGAGGCAATGATGGTGAAACTGTTTACTTTGATACCGAGAGCAGCTTCAGAGTGGAAAGACTGGTGGACGTTGCAAATGCTTGTGTCCTGCACTGTAGTCTTATTACTCAAGCCCACCAAGAAGAAGGTGTGTTTGTAATTGAATTGGCTTATGTTACAGTATGCCCTTATTTTATCTTCTAGCGTTTCATTTTTGTTATAATGGGCTTACTTATTTATAGAGTAAGTGCCGGGTCACACTTGTGCGATGCGGGAAGGCTGCAAATTCGCAGCCTGTTCCCGCATCGCAAACGCACATCTGGCAGTTCACACTGCCATATGCGATACGCTGGGGGTGTCAATGAAATGTTAACGACGCCCCAAGTTTGATCGCATATCGCAGTGCGATCTGACAGTTCGCACAGGATCGGATCGCACAAATGTGAACCACTGTGCGATCCGATCCTGATGCGGCTGAAAAAATGCCTCATGTGCGACTTTTGTGCGGGTGCAGTGCGAATTTAGCCATACAAAGTGTATGGCTGAATTCGCACTGCACATCCGATCGCATGTAATGAAGGAGCAGTGCGCTCCGATATTACATGCGATTGCCGCACACGCAGAAGTGTGAACCGGCACTAAGATTACAAAAATGTATTTCCAATTAAAAGGTTGGTTGAAAAAAAAAGTGAGCTTCACTAAACAAAAACGGTTGTTAGCACCTGTAAAAGCGATCCAATACAGTACTGAATAGGAGATTTTTGTTTTTTTTATTTCAACCGCAGGAATTCACCTCTGCAGCTTACCTTAAAAAAAAAAAAAGTTTTAAATTCTTACATTTCTATTTTTTCGTTGAAGCTCTTTTACACTCAGTACTCTGCAAACGGCTTGTATTGTTCAAAGTAAATTGCAATGTGCTTGTTTAGCAGCACTTTGAGGACAAGTTGGATTAATAGTACATTATTATACAATGAACTACCCAAGCCTTTTGATATCAGGGTTACTTAAAGTGAACATATTCAGCCCCCCCCCCCCCTTAAAGTGGTTGTAAAGGCTGAAAGTTTTTTACCTTCATGCATTCTATGCATGAAGGTAAAAAACCTTCTGTGCGCTGCTTTTCCACCCGCAGCCCCCTAATACTTACCCAAGCTCCCTCTCGATCCAGGGATGTGCACAAAACACTCGGCTGTCCCCGGACTTCCTTTCCTTATTTGCTTAGACAATAGCAGCCATTGGCTCCCACTGCTGTCAATCACAGCCAGTGAGCCAATGAGAAGTGAGCAGGGCCAAGCCACGGCTCTGTGTCTTTGGGTGCATAGAGCAGGGCTCAGGAGCCAGCATGCACCAGTGCCCTCACAGCAAGTTTCTTGTTATTGGGGGCACTGGCAAGAGGGAGGAGCAAGAAGCAAAGGCTGGGGACCTGAGAAGAGGAGGATTGTGGGCTGCTCTATGCAAAATCATTACACATACCATGTAAGTATGACATGTTTGTTTTTTTAACCACTTCCGGACTTCACATCGCGTATTTACGTCACTACTTTGACGTTAAATACCGGAGTTATGGCAGCAGATAGCTGCCATAACCCTGGTATTTTTCTACACGGCCGGTAGTCTTCTTTCACATAACATTGGTCCCAACTGGGCTTTGCCGCAGAATCACATTTATGGGCGGCTGGATAAGTGTCCACCCCCCTCCCACAGCTTCCCGGTCGTTTTCCCCGCTTACCGTAGCCGTCCGTAGCGGGGAAAATGACCCGATCCTCTTTGGTGCTGGGCATGATGTCAAGTGAAGGTAAGATGCCCCCCACTCAACTCTATGCCCTTGCTTTTAAGTGTAGATGTGAGATCTGAGGTCTTTTTGACCCTAGATCTCACATTAAAGAGGACCTGCTTATTTATTTTACAAGGGATGCTTACATTCCTTGTAATAGGAAAAAAAGTGATCAAAAACATTTCTTTTTAAAGGCGACAGTGTAAAAATAAAAAGTAAAATAA
The DNA here is from genome assembly GCF_965119305.1 of Pelophylax lessonae. NCBI lineage: Eukaryota > Metazoa > Chordata > Amphibia > Anura > Ranidae > Pelophylax > Pelophylax lessonae. Next base: position 389,916,900 of record NC_138769.1, on the reverse strand, counting down.
ATAGGAAAAAAACAAATTAAAATTCTCAGTCCCTCCAAGCTCGTGCGCAGAAGTGAATGCATACGCAAGTCGCGCCCACATACGTAAACAGTGTTAAAACCACTGCAATCGTTAGAGTGAGAGCAATAATTCTAGCACCTCCTAAACCTCCTCTGTAACTCTAAACTGGTAACCTGCAGAAATTTTTAAAGCGTCGTCTATGAAAATTTAGTACCAGTGTTTGTCGCCATTCCACAGGAGTGCGCCTTTTGAAGCATGACATGTTGGGTATCAATTTACTTGGCGTAACATTCTTTCACATTATAGGAAAACATTCTGTTTTCTTATTTTTTTTTATTTAATGTGCAAATACGGTGTGACAAAGTATTGCAACAATCTCCATTTTATTCTCTAGGGTCTCTGTTAAAAAAATATTTATATAATGTTTGGGGTTCTAAGTAATTTTCCAGCCAGAAATACTGGTTTTACTTGTAAATAACAAGTGTCAGAAATATGCTTGGTCCAGAAGTGGTTAAAAAGCCGAACCTTTAATACCACTTTAACATTACATAGAAGGGGAATGCTAAAGCTGGCCTAATTTCATTCGGTGTGGCATTTTCTTATCTATTTGATCAATTTCTGTTGAAGGGACATGCTGGAAAACTTTTGTTGATCAGTGGCTGTTCAGTGTATTTTAATAGTGGTGAGTTCCACTGTCTGATTACAATGTCTCGGCAGGGGAGACTCCTTCATCCATCGTCTATGGCCAGTTTAGTTAGGATTTTTTTCAGCAACCAAAGAGGTAAACAGCAACTTAACCTCCCCCACTAGTATCACAGCCTATCATAGTGATGCCAAACAGGCTGCTGCAGATACGTTCACCTCAAGGATAAAGTCTCTAGCCTCTTACTGACCACACAACACAGATACAGAATAGTGGGCTTTAATGCTCAGCTGCAACATATAAGTAGGGAGTCAGCACGAAGGGATTAATTAGCGACCATATTGTCACCTGTCTGCATGGCTGTACAAATTTGGCAGGTACACAATAAACATATACAGTGCCTTGAGAAAGTATTCGGCCCCCTTTGAACTTTTCAAACTTTTGCCACATTTCAGGCTTCAAACCTAAAGATATAAAACTGTATTTTTTTGTGAAGAATCAAAAACAAGTGGGACACAATCATGAAGTGGAACGAAATTTATTGGATATTTCAAACTTTGTTAACAAATAAAAAACTGAAAAATTGGGCGTGCAAAATGATTCAGCCCCTTTACTTTCAGTGCAGCAAACTCTCTCCAGAAGTTCAGTGAGGATCTCTGAATGATCCAATGTTGACCTAAATGACTAATGATGATAAATAGAATCCACCTGTGTGTAATCAAGTCTCCGTATAAATGCACCTGCACTGTGATAGTCTCAGAGGTCCGTTTAAAGCGCAGAGAGCATCATGAAGAACAAGGAACACACCAGGCAGGTCCAAGATACTGTTGTGGAGAAGTTTAAAGCCGGATTTGGATACAAAAAGATTTCCCAAGCTTTAAACATCCCAAAGAGCACTGTGCAAGCGATAATATGGAAATGGAAGGAGTATCAGACCACTGCAAATCTACGAAGACCTGGCGGTCCCTCTAAACTTTCAGCTCATACAAGGAGAAGACTGATCAGAGATGCAGCCAAGAGGCCCATGATCACTCTGGATGAACTGCAGAGATCTACAGCTGAGGTGGGAGACTCTGTCCATAGGACAACAATCAGTCATATACTGCACAAATCTGGCCTTTATGGAAGAGTGGCAAGAAGAAAGCCATTTCTTAAAGATATCCATAAAAACTGTCGTTTAAAGTCTGCCACAAGCCACCGGGGAGATACACCAAACATGTGGAAGAAGGTGCTCTGGTCAGATGAAACCAAAATCGAACTTTTTGGCAACAATGCAAAACGTTATGTTTGGCGTAAAAGCAACACAGCTCATCACCCTAAACACACCATCCCCACTGTCAAACATGGTGGTGGCAGCATCATGGTTTGGGCCTGCTTTTCTTCAGCAGGGACAGGGAAGATGGTTAAAATTGATGGGAAGATGGATGGAGCCAAATATGACCATTCTGGAAGAAAACCTGATGGAGTCTGCAAAAGACCTGAGACTCGGACGGAGATTTGTCTTCCAACAAGACAATGATCCAAAACATAAAGCAAAATCTACAATGGAATAGTTCACAAATAAACATATCCAGGTGTTAGAATGGCCAAGTCAAAGTCCAGACCTAAATCCAATCGAGAATCTGTGGAAAGAACTGAAAACTGCTGTTCACAAACGCTCTCCATCCAACCTCACTGAACTCGAGCTGTTTTGCAAGGAGGAATGGGCAAAAATTTCAGTCTCTCGATGTGCAAAACTGATAGAGACATACCCCAAGCGACTTACAGCTGTAATCGCAGCAAAAGGTGGCGCTACAAAGTATTAACTTAAGGGAGCTGAATAATTTTGCACACCCAATTTTTCAGCTTTTTTGTTAAAAAAGTTTAAAATATCCAATAAATTTCGTTCCACTTCATGACAGTGTCCCACTTGTTGTTGATTCTCCACAAAAAATTACAGTTTTATATCTTTGTTTGAAGCCTGAAATGTGGCAAAAGGTCGAAAAGTTCAAGGGGCCGAATACTTTCGCAAGGCACTGTATGTAGTGAGTGCAGCAGTGTACTTAGCAGTTTACCTAGCTTTAAATCGAAAAGCCATAATTTAAAGGAAATCAGAGACTGAAAATATTCAGACTTTTTCATCCCTATTTTCAAAAAGAGAGGTGTATTTTTTCTGTATGGGTTTTATTCAACATCGACTACAGCAACACATATAACTTTCCATTGTATATAATGAAGGACAAGTAAAACTATATGGTGAAGATCCATGTGCCCTACTCCTTAAAGTGAAACTAAACTCTCTCAATCAACATTAACTCTTTCATTCTTTATTCTACTAGCCATAGTAAAAAGATAGGTATATTATATTTGTTAAACATTATTTTTGCACTTCTTCAGTTTCCTGGTGTCTGGCCTAGGCCAAAATAATACATACTAGGAGTCTTCATGGGCTCTTTCATCGGGAATAGGGTCTTTCTCAGCTAAACACACCCTCCTGCCGGCATGCTTGAGCTAAGATGCAGGTGGGCTAACTTCCAGGTCTGCCATATTGTGAATGCTGCCCATAAACGCAAACTCTTTACTAGACCCCCGATTTAGTTTGAGCGCCTCTGTACCCGGCATCTCCTCACTTACCTTATATCCCAGATTTACACTATTCTGTTCCAAACCTCCTCATCAGGACAAATGTCTTCAATAGCAGCCTTGATTAGGGACTCAGAGACTGACTTCTTGGAAGGAGATTGGTCCCGCATTAACACCAATCTCCTTAAAGGATCCCTTAATGTCAACATGCAGGAAACCAACTATAAACTGCATAGTCAGTGGTATTGTACTCCCTCACATACTCCATCTTACCCAACATACCCAACATTTGTTGGTGTTGCCAATCCGCCATAGGGACACTTTTGCACATCTGATAGTCCTGTTCCCAAATATGCCCTATTTGGAAGGCTGTGCAGTTGGCAATCAAGCAGATAACAAACCAGGATCTGTCACTCTCACCAGCCACCTTTCTTCTCTACCAGACGGACATGTCCCCCTCTAAATACAAGTGATTCCTCACTATTCACCTGCTGAATGCAGCCAAAAGGCTTATCCCCAGATACTGGAGATCCACCAAGACCCCTGGACTTTCCAAATGGTTCCATCGTGTTGATCAGATGGAAGAGCTGGTGCACACGAGCAATGAAACTATGTCCTCATATCTCTCTACATGGACGAGATGGTTCCTGTTTAAAAATTCCGATCTTTACAAATGTCACCGCCCCCTGTCTAACCTATATAAAAGAAAAGATTTGTGTACATTCCTATTTTTAATCTGGTCTGGTCTCGTGATTCTGCAGCTGTGGCTACCCTGTGTCAGTGAGCAGCTGCTGCAGGGGAGAGGAGGGTGCACCAACAGCTGAGCTATGGGGGCCTATGTGTGATGTCACGGCTCCTGGAATTCCCAGCCATTGTCGAGCGCTCTCTGAGCCGAAGCTACAGTTTGTGACCAAACTAAAATTGGATTAAAAATAGGTTTGTACATCTTTTTTATGCAGATTAGGTAGAGGAAGGGAACATTTTTAAGAATAGTTAGACCTAGGTTTTTCTTCCACTTTAATCTCTAAAGGCCTGTACACACTTGACGGAATTCGGACAAAATATCCTCAGATTTTCCTCTGTTTTGCTCAGCACTCATTACTGTTTTTAGTTGACAGTGCATAAATGTTCACAGAATTTCTCGTTCGATTTTTTTTTTCTTTGGGACATTTGTTCCCAGACTTCCAGGTTGTCAGCAACTTCAGATCATGCGCGCTCTTTCGTATCCAATTTTTCACGGACGTACTGCATACACATTAAACGAAAATTGGTCGTCTGGGGACAGACGATAAAAATTTTGGTGTTTGTCCCTCCGTTTTTTTTCGTTGAAAATGTCGGCATCGGCTGCTGAAAGTTGTGTACACACTAGTCGAAAATTGTACGATTTTACCTCTGACGAGAATTTTCAGCAGATTTTCTACTAGTGTGTGCCCCACTTAAGGGAACGCTGTATGTTTCTTCCAAGTTGTTCTTAACTGATAAGCAGATAAGATAAGTTGTGTACAAACATTTGACCATCTGTAATAAGTCATATATTTCCCTTCTGTATGTACCTGCTGCAAGAATATCATGCTAGATTGTAAATCTTTAAGATTTATAGGCAATAGAAAATGTTTCTGTTCTCTATAGAGAAATGAGTCCTAATAAATCAAATGCAATCATATTAACATTTTTAGTCCACAGTTTATAGTCTTGCATACACCCTATATACACATGCTTACTAACTGTGGAGTAATATGTTTAATTTTGTACTAAATAATGATTTTTTCTAATGTCTTTTTCAGGTCACAGACTAGCTATGCAAAGATTTACTGTTAATAATATCCTATCAAAGATTTATTACATTTCTTGTCAAGACTACACTGAGCTATTTGCTCATATACAAACCCTCAAAGACTTCCTAGGACAGCACTTAAAGGTTAGTAAGTTTATTTTATTTTAATAAAGTGTACTAAAACATCCTCTCTATAAAACAGTCATGTGAAAAATTAAGGACACCCCCATGGAAGTTGTTGACTTTGTCAACATATTTAAAAAGGCAAACATTAGCCCTTCATTTAACAGCGTTCAGATAAAGGTGATACAGTATATTGAATAAAAACACAAGGAAAGCTTGTCTTTTCAATAATTTTTTCAACAAAAACTTCAGTTGATGTAATAAGTGCTATGAAAAAGTAAGTGTACTCTTGCATTCAAAAGCTGGCATTGCCCTCTTTAACAGAAATTTTTGACGAGTTCTTTATTCAAAATTCCTTCAGTTGCAAGAGGTTTGTGGGTTTCCTTGCATAAACTGCTTGTTTCAAAATCTCTCTACAAAATTTCAATGGGAATCAAATTTGGGTTTTTAAACCTGACATTCCTTCATCAATTTGCTAGTGTGCTTTGGATCATTATGTTGAAAGTTAATTTTTGGACAGATGGCCTTGTATTCCATTAAGCACACTTTGATATGATGCAGAATGTATAGTTGATTCGATGGGTGCACAGGCCCTGCAGCAGCAAAGCAACTCCAAACCATAGCATGTCCACCACCATGCTTCACAGTTATTATGAGGTTCTTCTCCTGAAATGCTGTCTATGGTTTACAGCAAACTTTAATGGCAAAATGTAATCTTGCTCTCTAATTTTCTATTTATTTATTTCTTTTTAAAGCAAGGTCTTTTTACTAACAACATTTTTCCAATAATGCAAATCAGTGTTTTTGTTAATGTAGGTCACGACAATGAATACACCTCATGATTTGTTCAAGTATATCACCCTGTAGGTACTATTTGAATCAAGATTTAATGTTTGTTTGGATATGTTGCAGAAGTCAACAAATTCTTCAAGGTGTACTCACCTTTTCACATGACTGTATATCCTGAGGCAAATGCATGAAAATCAATGCAAAGAAATGATTCAAGTGTAGTTTTTGCCTAATTTTAGAAGACTATACGCAATATAAAGGATCAGTCCACTAAGACAAATATTTTAGTTTAAGATAGTTGCTGAAGAGTTTTGTCTTTCACTAGCTAAACCTGTATCTCTTGTTAGCTACCTGTCTGCTGTGAATATTTAAAGATAATCCTTACCCTGTTAGATTTTGAATGCATTCAGCAGAATGCAGCAGGATTGAGATTGACATCTCTTATACAAAAATGATAATCGGACAGGTACAGAAGATGTGAAAAGTCCACTGGTTGGTGCGAACAACGCACCGCACATAGGAGAGTACGAGGTGGACATCTTATGGAGCCTGTGCAGGGTATAATACACTCTATGTGAAATCTTAAATTGGATCATCTTGTCCCTGGCTAAGACTAGGGAAGAAAAGGGAAAATTCCAAATCTCTATCCAGTCATCATCTAGTCCAGAGATATCCCCGGACCATTTTTGGGGAAGAAAGGATAACTCAGGACTGGCTGCCACAGACGGGTAGCCGTACAATTGAGATGTAGGTTTCTTCAAGTCCTCAACCTGAAGAATGGCCTCCAGCTCAGTGTAGGAGAGAGAAACCAGTTGGCCCAGAAATTGTCATCTTAGACCTGGAGGTACCGAAAATGATAATGAGCAGGTATATGAAATTTAAACTGGAGAATATGGAAGGGGGACAGATCAGCGTTGGTTACGATATGTTCTAACTTTTTAATGTTAAACCTTGCCCATGCATGTGGGTTAGGAATAGTATTAAAGTGTGAAAGAGTGAGAATAAGCAGGAGGGGGGTATGGGGGAAATAAATTGTTAGGGGGGGAGGACCTTCAATGCTGTACCCACCTTCTAGGCTCGAATAGTGGTATGCATGGATGAACCAAGAGGGTGGGGTTTTTTTGGACCTCTGAATAACAGGTGCTGTGTAAGGCCTCCTGGGGGTTAACTATCGCCTCCTCCAACACAACAGAGGAGTTGGTAAGGTCAGGCTACAGACCCCTTCACAAACTGTGTTGCCAGGCAATACTTAAAGCAGCCTGGCATAGACAGCCCATCCCCCCCTCCCTGTTTATTGGTCTAGTGAGCGTAATATATTTGTATCTGAGAGATTTGGATCCCCATATAAATGACAAAAGAATCAGTCTAAGGTACGTGAGAGCCATTGCGGGGAGTTTCTAAAAATATATGTGAGTTTGGGAAGTATCTTCATCTTGATGAGGTTAATGCGCCCAATCTAACGAAAGTGGGAGATTACTCCATGCCTTCAGTTTAGGCAAAAACTTAATAACTATAATGTACTTCTGATTCCATCTATTTATTACCAGCATAACATTTTTCCTATAAGGGTCAGTGATAACATGAATCGTGCAGGGTAGACATTTGCTAATAGATATGGATAGTCCACGTGCATAAGAGGAGTAAGTCACATTTTCTGGATCCACTGCCTTTTTAGAGGCAAAGCTTTGCCACCCATGAGGCGGGTCTCTTGTGGAAGAACTATGTGAGGATTATGCAGTTTCAAGAACTGAAACATTAGAGAGCGCTTATACTTAAAGTTTAGGCCTCTAACGTTCCAGGATATAATATTCAGGGAATCTTTGGTATTCTTAATCATGGTGTAATATTAGGGGGATACACGCCCATAAAAGGCGCTGAACAGCGGGATAGTGACGTACTCATGGATAGCAAAGCCCCCTCCAGCTCGCACAGCGGATAAACAGTATAGAGCAAAAAAAAACACTGAGACTGTTTGAGCAAATACAGTAACTTAGAAGTAAGTGGTATGAGAAGAAATAAGAACCCTTTAACACCTGAAAGTTCCCAGGCCTCCACAACAAACCCCCCTACCCGTGCACCAAAAAAAGAAGAAAACAAAAATAGAACAATTGGTGCCGGGTCTATTCCCTTAACTGGAGAAAAAAAGCACGGACTCTATTTCTCATGGGAATGGTCGGTGCAAGAAGGGCACCAGTGGACCTAGGTCCAGGGGGGACCCCAATTGTCACTGAGAACCAACACTTTGGCAATAAAACAAAGAACAAAAAAAGGGAAGTCTTAACCAGGAACCAATTGAGAAGGAAAAGGAGAGAAAAAAAAGTGGGGGGGGGGGGGGGTAACAAAGTTCTCATGCTGTGCTCAAGGAACTCTACTTCAAGATGTGGGGCAGGATGCCAGGAATGGATGGCCCAGGGGTTTGTAAAGGTGTATTACAGTATGGCAATCTGATAAAGGAGATTTGATGAGAAATATCCAGGATTCAAACAGGGTCATAGGCAGTCATAAAGTCAAAGTGCAGAACAGAGCAACAACAATCGTACCTCAGCGAGACTCCAAACAGCTGTATGCTGCTGCAGGGGTATCAAAGTAATGCATAGTGCCACCATCAACGATCTGGAGCTTGCTGGGGTACAGAAGACTATGTTTCAGCCCGTGCTCCCTGAGACGTTTGCGGATCTCCGTGAAGGAGCGTCGGCGCTGCTGCACTTCAAGGGCATAATCCGGGTACAAAGATATTTTGACGTTTGTTGTAGGTCAGCTCAGGTGTATTTCTTGCAGCCTCTAGCATCATGTCAAGATCCCTGTAGTTCAGCAGCTATATCAGGAAGGGCCTTGGTGGAGCTCCAGGTAATGGAGGCGTAGGGGGGACCCTGTGAGCCCTTTAGCCTTCTCAGGGAGCCCCACTACCCTTAAATTCTTGCGACTGACTCTTCTCTCCATATCCACTGTTTTGTCATGCAGTGCCTGACTGACTGGAGGATTTTCAACTCCCTGGAGTCAGTGTGCACTGTGTCTTCCACCTACGATATGCAGGTCTCTGCTTCAGACAGCCGGGAATTGTACTTCTCCATATCATGTCTGATGAGGCTGATATCCGTTGATAGGAAGCACTGAGTTCCAAAATAGACTCTCTAACAGTAGGTAATAACAGTCAGCAAGTCAGCTGAGGGGAGGACTCTGTGTCTCCCATGTCTGCCGACGCTGTCTGTGTGCCCACAGAGGCTCTCGAGGAGGAGGTGGACCTCAAGGTCAAGATGGCCGCCGCAGGGGGAGACCAACATGGCGCCGGTGCAATCAGGCCCGATTTTGGCTTGCCAGGGGCCATCGGGGAGGTTGAGAGAGAGTGTAGCTGATGGAGCATCCACAGGGCAAAGGATTTAGGCGATGTAAGGTCTGGATTGCAAGGGCAGGATGTCTAGAAGGATGGATAAGAAGCGGAGTTCAGCCACAGCACATCTTCCCTTTCAAATCTGGCCACGCCCCCTACTTTATCTGCTTGCCGACCATCCACCATAGTTTTTTTGCAGCAGGTCCCTTTGCGTGGGCGGGCGCGCCTATTGGCCACAGGCGGGAGCCAATCAGAGTGGGCACACGCAATCGCTCCCCGTGGAGAAAGAACGCTGTTCTGTCAGTTATGAACACAGGGATCCTGTGTTCCTCTTATTTGGGAACACAGGTCTATGTGTTCATTCAGCAAGCCCATCCCCCACAGTTAGAAAGAACCCCCTAGGGACACATTTAATCCTTTGAAAGCCCCTGGTGTTAACCCATTCTTTGCCAGTTTCAGTACAGTAACAGTGCATATTTGTAGCACTGATTACTGTAGTAGAGTCACTGGTCCCCCCAAAAGTGTCCAAAATGTCAGGTGTCCAATCTGTTCACTGCAATGTCGTAGTCCCGCTAAAAATCACTGATTGCCGCCATTACTAGTATAAATAAATAAAATGACATAAATCTTTCCCCTAGTTTGTAGATATGATAGCTTTTGCCCAAACTAATCAATATACACTTGTATTCTGCTACAAAATATGTAGCAGAATACAAATTGGCCTAAAATGATGAAAACATTTTATTTTTATTTATTTATTTTTTCAGAATTGTTGCTCTTTTTTTGTTTATAGCGCAAAAAACAAAAATCACAGTAAGTGATCAAATACCACCAAAAGAAAGCTCTATTTGTGGGTACAGCATCGCATGACGGCGCAATTGTCAGTTAAAATAACGCAGTGCTGTATCTCAAAAAAATGGCCTGGTCATTAAGGGGGTAAATCCTTCCAGGCCAGAAGTGGTTAATATTATTTAATTAAATTTAGTTTATTATAGTTTGGCAAATTCTATATGCAATTTTAGCACATAATAATATGCCTGAAATGTGAATAAGCCCTTTAAATGTGACCATAAAGACTTTGAAAAAGGCATCACTATTGGAGCCGGGAGGGCTAGTGTAATTATTTTTTGCTAGAAAATTACTTAGAACCCCCCAACATTATATATTTTTTTTTAGCAGAGACCCTGGAGATTAAAATGGAGATTGTTGCAATACTTTGTCACACCGTATTTGCGCAGCGGTTTTACAAACGCAATTTTTGGGGAAAAAATACACTTTAGTTTAAAAAAATTAAAAAGAAAACAGTAAAGTTAGCCCAATTTTTGAAAGATGATGTCATGCCGAGTAAATAGATACCTAACGTGTTACGGTTTAAAATTGCGCACACTCGTGGAATGGCGTCAAACTACGGTACCTAAAAATCTCCATAGGTGACACTTTAAAAATTTAGAGTTAGAGGAAGTATTTTTCTAGATCTATTGATCTCGCTCTGGCGATTGCGGCAATACCTCACGTGTGATTGGCAGAGTTGTATAAAGTACTCAAAACCCATACTTGAGTAAAAGTACAAGTGCTCGATCAAAAAGTGACTTGAGTAGAAGTGGAAGTGCTCAATCAAAAAGTGATTTGAGTAGAAGTACTAAAGTATTCAACATTTTTTGTACTTAAGTATTGCAAGTAGTTTTTTTTTTTAAATGTTGCTACTCAAGTACTGAAAGTAAAAGTACCAGTAGTTTTTAAAAAAAATTGCTACTCAAGTACTAAAAGTAAAAGTACAAGTACTGTGTTATGTAGTTATTAAAGAAAGAAGTCAAAAGTACACATGACGTTATACATATTTTTTTGAGCTTCATGAAACCTGCCATCTACTGTTCTGGCAGTTGTAATTTTTATAATTGTAACGAGTAACTATGCAGCACAAAAAAAAAATATTGGAGTAGAAGTATTGAAATCATCGAAAAAATGTAGTGAAGTAAAAGTGGAAGTAGGAGAAAAAAATTCTACTCTAGGAAAGTACAGATACCGCCTTTCGGTACTTAAGTACAGTAGTGAAGTAGTTCTACTTAGTTACTGTACATCTCTGGTGATTGGAACACAGTTTACAATTGTGGGCTTGACTTACGAACGCGTTTTCTTTCGTGCACGAGCTCACGGCGACGGGGGCACTTTAACATGGGGGGGGGGGGGGTTTCCCTTATTTATTTTATTACATTTTTCATTTTTAGCACGGTTTAAAAAAAAATAAAAATCTGATCACTTTTATTGCTAAACATCCATTGCGACAGTGATAGGCAGTGACAGGTACTCTTTATGGAGAGATCGGGGGTCTAAAAGACCCCTCCACTGCACTTCAAAGTATTCAAAATGCCGAAATCAGCATTTTTAAATACTGAGAGTTTTTAAATCAGCCCCGTTAGCAGCCGAGTAAACTGGAAGTGACGTCGACTCGGGACATCCGGGTTACTACATCGGAGACCCGATCAAAGCCAAATCCGCTCGCTGGGATAGTGGCCGAGCGGCTGCTATCAACTGAAAGGCTCTAGAAAATTGTACCGGGTACAACCACTTCTGCATGCCGACGTACAGGTACGTCGGTTTGCGGAAAGTAGTTAAAGTTTTACTAAACCCAGGACCCTGCATTCACTATATCTGGTCTCCTACAGCAGTGCTCCCCAACCTTTTTATCGCCGCGGACCGGTCAACGTTGATAATTTTTCTGTGGCCCGCTGGGGGGGGACGTCAATGCAGAGTGACCAGCGTGCCCCCAATCAATGCAGAGTGCCCACAGCATTGCCCCCAATCAATGCAGAGTGCCCACAGCATTGCCCCCAATCAATGCAGAGTGCCCACAGCATTGCCCCCAATCAATGCAGAGTGCCCACAGCATTGCCCCCAATCAATGCAGAGTGCCCACAGCATTGCCCCCAATCAATGCAGAGTGCCCACAGCATTGCCCCCAATCAATGCAGAGTGCCCACAGCAATGCCCCCAATCAATGCAGAGTGCCCACAGCATTGCCCCCAATCAATGCAGAGTGCCCACAGCATTGCCCCCAATCAATGCAGAGTGCCCACAGCATTGCCCCCAATCAATGCAGAGTGCCCACAGCATTGCCCCCAATCAATGCAGAGTGCCCACAGCAATGCCCCCAATAAATGCAGAGTGTCACAGCAATGCCCCCAATAAATGCAGAGTGTCACAGCAATGCCCCCAATAAATGCAGAATGCCACAGCAATGCCCCCAATAAATGCAGAGTGCCCACAGCAATGCCCCCAATAAATGCAGAGTGCCACAGCAATGCCCCCAATAAATGCAGAGTGCCACAGCAATGCCCCCAATAAATGCAGAGTGCCACAGCAATGCCCCCAATAAATGCAGAGTGCCACAGCAATGCCCCCAATAAATGCAGAGTGCCACAGCAATGCCCCCAATAAATGCAGAGTGCCACAGCAATGCCCCCAATAAATGCAGAGTGCCACAGCAATGCCCCCAATAAATGCAGAGCGCCACAGCATTCCCCCCAATAAATGCAGAGTGCCACAGCATTGCCCCCTTTTAATGTAGAGATGCCAGCGTGCCTCCTTTCAAAGCAGAGCGCCAGCGTTCCCCCCGCGAGACCCATCCGTGCACTTACCTCACTTCTCTTCAGTTCAGTCCCATGGCTTCCCGCGTCTCCTCAGTCCTCCCGCGGTGCCTCCTCCTTGGCCAATGGCGTGGGGTTTGCCTTTTGGAGGACCCGCTCCCTGATTGGCCAGGAGGAGGATCAGTGTGACAATAGCGAATTTTCATTCGCTATTGTCACACAATGGGCGGGCTCGGGGGGGGGGGTGCAATGCTCTGCGCCTCGGCCGCCACAGTGAAATCATTTAAAGTTCCTCGGGCGGTCCGGGCGGCCCGGTACCGTTTGATCCACGGACCGGTACCAGTCCGCGGCCCGGGGGTTGGGGAACACTGTCTTACAGTACACAGAACATAGAAATGCAATTATTTAAGTAAATATACTGATGAATACCTTTTCCCATCAGCTATATATAGCAATTAGAGCAATATTGTGACCTGTATTAGTGAGTGCTGGTAGTTTGTAGGAGGGGTTTTCATTTCTCCCACGATTATCCTATCAGGGTTCAAGACCCTTCATTCTCTGTCTGAACATGTCTGGACAGGGCTGATTGGCCCTGTGCTGATCAAATGTACCCTCCCAAGAAAAAAAAAATCATCCATCAATCAAGATGTAACATCCCACGCACTGTGTTTTTTTTTTTATATTTACTGGGCATAAGGGAGGCAGGGATTGGGCTGTCATTTAGGATCTGTATACACGCCCAAATATGTGATGTTAATACCATGTGACCTGAATAGCTCAGCTAAAACCAGGAAGTGTTCTCTGCGCAATAGAGACCAAACTGACCATGTGCAGCTGAACTACACTTACTGTGCTTATCTGGACTTGTCCAGAGTGAACTTGCAGGAGGGAGGAGGAGCTGTGCATACAGGATCACACAGCCTTTTTACACAATGCAGAGGAATAATCACTTACATAGTTACATAGTGAGGTTGAAAAAAGACATCAGTCCATCCAGTTCAACCTATGATGTGTTTGTGTGTTTGCTGTTAACCGTACATTGTATACCCCTGTATGTTGTGGTCTTTAAGGTGCCCATCTAATAGTTTTTTGAAACTATCGATGCTCCCTGCTGAAATGACTGTTTGCGGAAGAGAATTCCACATCCTTACTGCTCTCACAGTGAAGAACCCCTTACGTACTTTAAGGTTAAACCGCCTTTCCTCTAGTTTTTGTGAGTGGCCATGTGTCTTTTTGTATTCCCTTTCTCTGAATAGTTTGTTCCTTATGCTAGGGTCGCCAGTACAGTATTTGTACATTGATATCATATTCCCCCCTCAATCTTCTCTTCTCCATAGAGAATAAGTTCAGTGCTTGTAATCTTTCCTCATAGCCGATGTCCTCCATTCCCCTAATTTTTTTTGTTGCCCTTCTCTGGACTTTCTCCAGTTCCAGCACATCCTTCCTGAGGACCGGTGCCCAGAACTGGACAGCATACTCCAGATGTGGCCGGACCAGAGTCTTGTAGAGTGGGAGAATAATCTCTTTATTTCTGGAGTGAATCCTCTTTTTTATACATCCCAGTATTCTGTTGGCTTTGCTTGCAGCGGCTTGGCATTGCATACCACTGCCAAGCCTGTTGTCTACCAGTACCCCTAGGTCCTTTTCCATCTTAGATTCACCCAGAGGTTCCCCTAGTGAGTAGCTTGCTTTCTGGTTTCTGGCACCCAAGTGCATTACTTTACATTTTTCAACATTAAACCTCATCTGCCATGTAGTTGCCCACCCCATTATTTTGTTCAGGTCTGCTTGTAAGGTTTCCACATCCTGCATAGAAGATATTGGCATGCTTAGTTTAGTATCATCCGCAAATACTGAGATTGTACTAGATATACCCTCCTCTAGATCATTTATGAATAAATTAAACAGGATTGGCCCCAGGACTTAAGTTACACAATAAGTATAACAAGCATGCTTTTATACATCTATAGACAGATTTTACTGTTGTGGGTTTAGTAACACTTTTAAGTGGTTAACAAAGAAAAACCCTTCCCATTTCATGCTGTCAGCAATGGCACCACATGGAAGAGAAATATCACAAGGCCTGAGAAAGAAAATAATTTCTTTACACAAGAAAGATAAAGTCTATAAGAAGATCAGAAAAGCTTTCCTTATCAGTCAGAATACTGTAGCAAAAGTGATACAACAATTTTACAAAGATGGGACTGCAACCATCTGACAGAGACGCCCAGGCCAACCACAGAAGTTACCACCTCGACAGGAGCGTCTTCTGATGAGAAGGGTTGAAGAAAATTGCCATGCAAGTTCACTACAGTTAGCTAAAGAAGTAGAAAGCCAAACTGGGGTGATTGTTTCCCGTAACACAATATGGCGTACACTGCAGAGGAATGGCATGCATGGGTCTTGTCCAGAAAGGAAGCCTCTCCTAAAGCCTGCTCAGCATGCTCAAAAAAAGCCTACCTAAAATTTGCCCATGCTGAAAAAGAAGACTACTGGGACTCTGTACTCTGAAGTGATGAGACCAAGATAAATGTTTTTTGGAACTGACGGCTTCAAAACTGTATGGTGTTGCAAAGATGAGGAGTACAATGAAAAATCAATGGTGCCTACAGTGAAACATGGTGGTGGCAGTGTCCTTCTGTGGGGCTGCATGAGTGCTGCTGGTGTCGGGGAGCTGCATTTTATTGATGGAATCATGAATTCACAGATGCACTGCTCTATATTATAAGAGAAGATGCTATTATCACTCCGTGCTGACGTAATGACGTATTACGTTGGCTGTGAAGGCTGTGAAAGACGTAATTCCGGCCTTCACAGCCGACGTAATACGTAATTTCCTGTGTGGTGGAATGAAAAACGGAAGTGCGCTGGAACGCCCGCCGCTCGTTATAGCGAGGAGGACGGTAGGATCGCTCTCCATTATTCACCGGGAATATTTTCAATGTATATTTGATGAGCCTTTATAATTTGTATTTAATGTGAGTGCATTATCTGGAAGCTTTTTATCCTTTAATAAATTCATCAGAACGTACTGCACTATCTGGGTTTCTTTTTGTTTATATCCCTGCATCTATGGAAAGGACATCTTGAAGGGGCCCCAGTTCTTATCCACTTGCCAAGCCATTTCAGACCCCTGGGCCATAAGGTCTCAAGGGGTCTACGCATTCTGGTAAGTGGACTCACTTGTGGGGAAGAGGGCACCTTTGGATCCACAAGAACCACTTGAATTCACTTGGAAGTATTTTGAATCACATGTGATTACTCCATTGTCTGCACTGAACATTTTTTTCACTGGACACTTGCTTAAATTTTCATATATATTTTTTTCACTGGACTTTTCACTTACCACTTGTTGAATAATTGAACATAGTTCAATTTATCACTGGGATTGAACATCACATATTTATATTTTTTCTTATAGATTTTTTATGATTATTATTTGGATTACACATATCTGTGTCACTAGATTTCGATGTACACTGTTTCAGTGCTGTGTTATTGGTGTATTTATGTTTTTCACTTGGTGATGAGCAGCAGCGGCAGTATTAATTTGATTTATATTTGTTTTTTGCCTATGCGCAGGGTGGACTTTTTGTAGGTCATTTATGTCAGATGTTGCAATATGTCACCAACTTGTTCATTCCATACCTAGAAAACTCGGTGCTGTCCTTACAAATCATGGAGGTCATACAAAATACTAGATGTAGTAGTTTTTGTTGTGGGGTGTATTCATGTTTTCATCAACTAATTTGAGTAAAACTGACGTTTTTGTAATCTAAGTTATATTATTAACCTTACTTTTATGTAATGGTGCTAAACAAGTGTTCTATAAAACTCTGTTTTGTCAAAATTGTGGAAATTGGTCTTGTGTTCATTGAAATATTGATTCAAATCCTACTTTCCAAAAGGGGTGTTTTATGCTGAGCTGAGCACTGTATGTGTATGTGTGTACATTATATATATATATTCCAGTACTGTGCAAAAGTTTTAGGCAGGTGTAAAGAAATACTGTAAAGTAGGAATTAAAAAAAATATATAAATAATTGTTTTTATATAATGTTTATTTTCATCAATTTACTAAAATGCAAAGTGAGCCAACAGAATGAAAACCAAAATCAAATTAATATTTGGTGTGACTACCTTTCGGCTTCAAACCAGCATCAATTCTTATTGCACAAAGTAAGAGATTTTGTAGAAAAAGAGTCAGGTGTATGATTAAAAAGTTATATTAAGCAGGTTTTAAGGATCATCATTTTCATATGTAGGTTAAAACCCGGGGAGATTTACTAAAACTGGTGCACTCAAAAACGAGTGGAGCTGCGCATGGTAGCCAATCAGCTTGTTCAATTAAACTTTGGAAAAAAAAACCTGGAAGCTGAATGGTTTCTATGCAGAGTTGCATCAGATTTTGCCCTTTCCGGATTTATTAAATAATCCCCTCAGTCATTACCTTTTGCCAGGGAGCAGAACCTTTTTTTTTTTTTTTATTATTAGATTGCCTAATTCTGCTGCCGCAGAGTGAGCTGGCGGCCGCATTAGCCGACACAGCTTCTATCATGCTTGCTGCAGCCTTAAGAGAGTGGAGGGCGGAGTGATATCAGATCTACTCCACCTCTCCCTGTAGCAGAGCCAATGGTCCTGTGAGGAAGAGCTGCCACGGGGTGTCCTGCCCTGAGACTTCTGACTTCTCACTGCCTGAGGTACATCACTTGTCTGCCTGCCTGAGGTAAGTACATTGATTTTGGTAAATATTGAAACTGCCAATGTTGCTGCTGGATCAATATAGGAAATGCATGGCTGTCTAATAATGCTGCCTGGATAGTGGCCTGTCTCTTGCTGTATATGGGGGCTGTCTCTTGCTGTATATGAGTACTGACTCTTGCTGTATCTGGGGACTGCCTCTTGCTGTATCTGGGGACTGCCTCTTGCTGTATCTGGGCCTGTCTCAGTTGGCGGCCTCCCCTGATTGTAATGTTTTTCCGGATGAGCTTCATATATAGGGATCCTACTAGGTCTGTGTCCACATACCCTGAGTGCTCAGATAGTGAAGATGATTCTTCTGCTCCTCTAGCTGCGCATGAAAAGGCTCTGGTGGATGCACTGTTTGTGTCAGTGCGTGACACTTTAAAAAATGGAGGTTGCAGCTGATGCTGCGTCGTTCTCTTCTTGCACCCACAGGCCCTCCAAAGCGGTGAGGGTGTTCCCTTTTCCGCTTACTTTGACAACATTGTCAAAAAACAGTGGAGTTGTCAAAAACGCAGTGGTTCCTAAGTACTTTTTGCTTGCAGTATCCTTATGAGGATTAACTGCGTTAAAGGTGAACTGGTCCCACTCGTTGGTTTCCAGGTTAAATAAAGCTTCCTTCATTCCAGTTGAGGAGTCCCCGACCTTGTAATACCCAGCTTCTAGGAGGGCGGAGGCTCTGGCTCACCATATGTTCGCTGTGGTTGATTCGGCACCTAGGTTGGTATTTACTATTGCCCTGGTGTCCCAAGCTCTGACCAAGTGGGCTACACTTTTACGCTGGGACCTGAAGGGGAAACCGCTTTCCACTATCTTTGCTTTGCTTGTGGATCAGTTGGTCCAGAGTCTACAGTTTATCTGTGATGCCTCTTGGATGTGGCTCCTTTGATTTCTAGGCTGTCTGTATCAGCAGTGGTCCTTCGGCATATAATCTGCCTGAAATACTGGTCTGCGGACCAGACTTCTAAGAAGGCCTTATCTGATCTCCCCTTTGTAGGGGATTGCCTGTTTGGAACTTCCTTGGATGACATCTCTAAGGGTCTCACGGGGGAGGAGTACTCTACTTCCGCAGGCTACCAAGGGAAAGGAGCCCTGTCCTAGACATGGGTCATTCTTCTCGGCTCGGAAGAGGTTTTTCTGTCCCTCAGGGTCTCCAGACAAGGGATCAAAAGTCAGAGCCTCCACCACAGGTTCCAAGAGGACCTGGTCTGGCAAGCCATGGACAGACCTGCGTACAAGGCTGCCTTTGCATGAATGGGCGCCTTCACCTATATCTGCTTTGGGGGGACACCTTCACTGGTTTCCGGATTGGTGGACCTCCCTGGTATAGGACCCGTGGGTCCACGAAGTTATTTGGCCAGGCTACGAGATCGAGTTTGGTCTTATTCTCCAGAAAGGTTCTTCCCTTCCAACCTGCACTTGTCAACAGATCACCCACGGGTCTCTTTGAGGTAGTGCAAGACTTGTTCCTTCAAGAGGTGATTGTTCCGGTTCCAATTCGGAACGTTTTTCAGCGGTTTTTAGTTTACTCAAACCTCTTTACAGTTCCCAGGAAGGAAGGCTAGGTACGTCCCAATTCTGGACCTCAAGGCGCTAAACTGCTGGTGCAAGTACAGGAGTTTTGCGTGGAGTCCATTCACGCGGTAGTGGCTTCCCTACATCAGGGGGATTTTTTTCTCCTTGAATCGTCATCAAGGACACCTACCTGCATATTCAAATATGTGCCGGTCACCGTCTCTTCCTCCGTTTTACCGTGGGTGAGGAGCATTATCAGTTTGTGGCGTGGACCTTGGTCTCGCCTCTGCTCCTCGGGTCTTCACAAAAGTGCTGATGCTGGCATTATTTGAGTCAGCGGGGGATCACCGTACTGGGGTACTTTAATGAACTTCTTCTGCGAGCGGAGTCTCTGAATACTCTGATGGACAACTGGAGATTGTTCTGCAAACTCTGAGGAAGTTTGATTGGATTCTGAACCTTCAGGAGTCTGCTTTGGTTCTGTTCTGTCCATAAAAAACTGGATTATCGGGGTCTGACTCTGCCTCAGCCAGAGTGTTTCTTCCTCTGGAAAAACTCAAAATGTTCCACACAAGATCTCTGCTACAGAGATCTGGTGCAGTGGGACAATGATCCATGGTCTCTAGAGGTGGCTTTATTCTCTGGCACTTCTACAGGGAAAATCCTTTCTCCCCCTGTACTGGACGGTTGTCACCACGGATGCCAGCCTGTCCGGGTGGGGAGGCATCCTTAGCACAGAGGGTCTGGACTCTGGCAAAGTCCAGACTGCCACTGAATGTTCTGGAATTCCGAGTGATCAACCTTTGTCTGGCTCATTGGACAATTTGTCTTCAGCGGTGTCCAGTACGAATTCATTTGGACAATGCCGCTGTCAATCACCAAGGGGGGGACAAGTAGTGTCCTGGCGGCTCGGTAAGTAGCTGGCATTCTAAGGTGGGCTGACAGATTAGTTCCAGCCCTCTCAAATGTCTGCCAGGACTCCTGTGCAGGATCAAAGCAGAAGGGATTCCATCCAATCTGACCTCGCAGGTCTTGGTACCCCGATCCGGTACGGCTGGTCCGCCGATGCTCCTTGGGGGCTTCCTCTTAGGATCTGCTGTCCCAAAGACCGATCTTCTATCCTGCTTTACAGTCGCTGGGTTTGACAGCTAGGCTGTTGAATTCCAGGTACTGAAGTATAGAGGTTTGCCTGAGTCTGTGATGCCTACGCTGTTTAAATCTAGGAAATATACTTCTAGGAAGATCTACCGTTGTACGTGGAAGATGTACATTGCGTGGTATGAGTCTCTTGGGGTTCATCCTCGCTGCTTCTCGGTGGATCGGATCTTAACCTTCTTTAAATATATATATATATATATATATGAGGAAGCAGACAAGGCACGAGAGTATAAAGGTTACATTGTCTTTTCAGTGATATCAGTGAGGCAAGTTCAAGAATGAGAAGGTCTGCCAGCTGGTTGGAGTTAAGAAAATAGGACAGAACATGGAGCACGTGTAAATTGCGTGCTTTCCTGCAACCTAAACACACTGCTGTTTAGTAGGTGTGCAGGGGTTCCAATAATGTTCAATACTAGCATCCTACCGTCTCTCTGTCATCATGGCCTAACCACAATGCCCTTCAACCATTCCCTGATCTATGCAAAATGAAAAGAAATAATTTTTGGCTTTAGATATACTTTTCTAGAAAAATAACTGAGGATTTCTGCTAAGGTATAGAGATGATACGTGTGGTCTTAATCCCATTGCATCTGTGCATTTTGATGCTTGTATAGATATGTTTTCCCTTCAGAAATCATAGATATGGTACCAACACTGCACTTGCCTTAATGGAAAATGCACGGTCTAAACCACATTAACCACTTAAGCCCCGGAAGATTTTACCCCCTTCCTGACCAGGGCCTATTTCGGCACTGCGGGAATTTAACGGACAATTGCGCGGTCGTGCAAAGCTGTACCTAAACAAATTTGACGTCCTTTTTTCCCACAAACAGAGCTTTCTTTTGGTGGTATTTGATCACCTGTGCGATTTTTTGATCATGCGCTATAAACAAAAAAAGAGCGTCAATTTTGCAAAAATAACTATTTTTCACATTTTTTATATTAAATTCCCCAAAAAAATGTAAAAATCAAATTTTTTTAACATTTTAGGCCAATTTGTTTTATGCTACATATGTTTGGTAAAAAAATCACAAAAAGTGTATTTTGATTGGTTTGCGCAAAAGTTATTGCGTTTACTAACTACGGGAAAGATTTTTGTCATTTTTGTTGTTTTTTACGGGAAAGATTTTTGTAATTTTTGTTGTTTTTTTTTTTTTAACGAGTAATGGCGGCGATCTGCGATTTTTTTTTTTTTTTTGCGGGACTGCGACATTGCGGCGGACAGATCGGACCCTTGACTGACGTTTTTTACACTTTTGGGGTTACCAGTGACATTACTACAGTAATCAGTGCTATACATATGCACTGTTACTGTAAAAATGACACTGGCAGTGAAGGGGTTAACTTTTTTTGAGAGGGAGGGGTTAAGTGTGTCCCTAGGTGCGTGCTTCTAACTGTGATTGGATGTGGCTACTGGTGTAAGAACAGAGATCAACGGTCCTACATAGCAGAACCGTATGATCTCCATTCTTACACAGGAAAGAATGACAGGCGGCTTTGTTTACATTAGCTGCCTGCCTTTCTCCCGGTGTAACAGACAATCGCGAGTACGGGCATACGCGCGGGGGGGGGGGTCCGTGGCGGCGCGCACTCGCTCCCTAGAGCCTCACAGGCTAACGACGTAGCCCTACGTCGCTTTGCCTGTGAGAGGCTGACCGCCGCAGTAAGTAGTCAGTGAGCATTGCATCATGTGAAGAATAGGAATGCACAGGTGCAAATGTCATGCTCTCTGAGATGCACACTCTGCTGACCTACATTTTGCATCAACATGTGTTGGGAAGATGTGTTTATACAGATGCATGTTTAGTTGCTGTACACTTAAACTGGCCATAGATGGTTCAAATCATGTATAGGCAGACTGAATGTACCCATACGGATTGATCGATTATCTTGGGTACAACCAGCCCGCTGGATTTTACATTAAAAAATTATTGCTAGTGGTTGTTACAGCCTATAGCCGCTAGAAATAAACACTGTGTTCTCCCGACGGCTTCCCCCCGCAGCTGACCTTTTTTGCTTGACTAAATTACACCTTGTTTTGCACTTATGTGTCTCTGCGGAGTAGGCCATCTTGATACAGGAATCTTCCTTATGCAAAAGTCTGCAGCAAAATAAACAGTGAACAGAATAATGGTGACATGTGTAGCACTGTCCCCATAGGGCTTGCTGTGTGATAACTTGTTGTGCCTGCTCTGATTACCTGTTCACACATTCATTCTTACTCCCAATGGCTCATTACTCAATAAACAGTCCAGGGGTTTTGGTTTTTGGTATTTATTGTTGAACTTGGATGAGAGAAGGGAATAGTGGGATACTCCAACTTGAACTATTTACAGTTGATAAGGACAACTTTCACTTGGCCTCACCAGTTCACTTACTTGTGGAAGCAGTCACACTGCTTTATCCATACTGCCATGTGTATGGAAAGGGTTAGGTCTCCTTGCTCTCTCCAGCAACAAACTTGGTGAACTACATTATCTTCAGGACACTCTCTAACATCCCCTTTACTGACACCCATCCACTGACTATTCTAGCTCAAGGGATGGCCCCCCTCAGGACAGGCCCCTTGACACAGATCTGTACTCACTGTATGCAGAATCATACAGTGACCTCCCGGTTCAGTTCCTCTCTAACTCTTACTCCTTTCTAACTCTTTAGACCCTCAGGTTGACCACCTGAGGCCGCATGGCAACTTCTACAGAGAAGGGGAGGCAGCCACCCCTTCCCTCCCAGACTCCGCTCCCAAGCTGAAAGACCCAAGCACATGTGTCCTTGGTACTTATACAGTAACCCAGCATGCACTGAGGCACTTTCTGCCAATCACCAGGACTGTACTAAATGCCTGTGCACTCATTTGTCAGGTTTCTTCCCACTGTATAATATGCCTCGCTATTGGACCAGTGTGAAACACTTCAGACAAACTGAGCTGCGCCTGAGCACCATGAGCAGACCTCACTAGCAGATCCTGCTCCCTGGTAGGCAGAGAACAATATAGATTTACCGGACAATCTTTCTGGTAAGCAGAAAAGATCCAAAACTATACTCTCTCTGTCTAGCACCTTCAGTTCCACTTTTAATATGTTGCACCAAAAAACAGAGGTACAAAGTTTTTATTACCCAGGTTCATTCCCCATAGCCTTCTGAGTCTTTTTGCTTGTTTCTTGTGTATATTTTGCCTGTCATTTCTGAGTTCTGTTTTTGTTATGAAAAATTAATAATTGCACACATTTCACTAGCATTTCAAAGATTTAAGCCAGATTTGTACCTATAAAGAAACTGAAGGCATGGTGAGATGTGTAGCTCTCTGTATGCATGAACATGTATGCTCCCATCACCCAAATGTGCATATTTATACCATGAGCTGTCATACTTCACTGTGAGCTCATCTTAGGAGTGTAAGTGCACTTACAGAAAACTCTAACCTGGTCGGTTGACATTTTCCCTTGATATCAATCGACCTGCAGTTTCTAGTTACAGCTAAATGTACTTGTGGAAGTTGTGATCATTCCCTGAGCCTGCTTGGTCAGGAGATAGTCATCTAAGTTGTATGGACAGGGTATTTATTACCTCTTAAAATGTTACACTAACACCTCTGCCTGTCCTTTTATCTTCTGTTCTCAGTTATAGGGTAGACTTGGGTAATACACCTGCCCGTAGTAGATGGAGGACATTATTCTCTCGAGTTTGTGCTCTCAGATTAGTGTACAGTCACTTAACTGCAGAAGTGCTTTATTTACAAAAAAAAAAAAAAAAAAGTGAACCTGTGCTGTTTGACTTATGCATATCCTAAACAGGCAGTAAAAGTACTTTTAAACAGGCCCTCATCCTCCCTGGGCCATGAAGAATCATAAAAAGATATTATTACTTAAAGTGATACTAAAGTCTCATCTTTTTTTTTTTTGGTTACCCGTTTAAGGACCAAGTCTATTTCGGCACATGTTGTTTACCAGGCTAAATCAGTATTTCTCTTACGTCCTCCGACAGTCACCGCCACTTCATATTCATCACTAATGGGGTTATTGACCTTTGCTCCGCAGGATTAGCTAGGCAACAAAATTTGTTAATATCAAAGCTTTTAGCATATCCCACCCCTAGGGGGTGGTCCCCTCAGTCAATACCTCCCTGCTTCCTGCATTCCCAACTCAGTTTCTAATGCCTAGCTTAGGAGTAGGCTGGCTGTTCCTGTGCTGGGACTCTCAGTCTCAGCCTCTATTCTCTTTTTGATTTTATTTTGAGTCTTTTTCTCTTTCTTTTACTTAGCTGTTCATTTTCAGCATTAGTTAGCTTCTTCTGATGAAGATGATCGTGCGGAGCTGGGTCTCGGACTGGCCACCCTGGATCCCAGGGCTCAGGGCCAGGGGCTTCCCAGCCTGCCATCGAGCGTTCAGCGCAGGTTTCCCTGGCACATTGAACGACCCATCCCTGTTCGCTGCAGGGATGCTATCTGTGAGGTGGTTACCTCACTGGACGCCATTGCGGTTTCGCACCGCAGTTCCACTGCGTCATGGCTGCGACACTCCCTGTCCTCAGTGCAGCGGTTTGGTCGCTGAAGCAGGCTCCCCATGCCATCCGGACTGGTAAGTGTAACTCTATGTGGGGACCTATCTGTTGGGTGTCAGTCTGGGACTGTGTGACCCTGCATGTCTGTGTGGCTGCTGAGCTCCCTGTCAGATTCCTGTGTGGAATTGCTGCCTGTGTGTGGGCTGCGAGGGGGGGGCTCTCCCGCTCTGCTGGGTGAATGCATGAAGCAGTCTGGGTTTAGGCATGCTGTGCGGCGATCGCTGCGGCGACCCGCCATTTTTTTGCGGCAGAATTATGGTGGCCGGTCCTGTGTGGTAAGGCGCAGCGTTTTTGCGCCAAACACCGCCATTTTGGCGGCGATCGATCAGGCCACATGTCGGCGCCATTTTCTATTTGCCTAGTGAATCCGAGCGGCCATGTTTGTGTAGCCTTACATAGGCTTTACAGGGGCGGTCAGTCATTGCATCACTTCCTTTTGCTCTGGGACAGCGATCGGTGGCAGCAGCCTGTGTGATCTCTCCAGGTTTTACCTTTCCATTTTCCTGTATTCCTTGCCCAGTGTTCCTATCCCTGTGGGGGTCGGTGTATTCAGTGGGTGCGGTGGGCTACGCTCGCCGCGATCTTAAAGGGGCAGTACTCCTTTTTTCCTAATATTACTGGGGCATGGATTCTCAGGATTGCAAGTTTCCTCCCACCTTGGTGGGGGGCCAAGGGGCTGCTGCTTCCCCCGAGGGGGCTGATCTGGCTACTATTGTGGCAAACTTGGCTGCTCAGGTGCAGATGCTGGTGGCTGATCGATCCACTAAACGGCCCAGAGTGTCTATTTCCTCAGATTCAGAGGGCGATGGGGCTGCTATGGCTGGAGTGCCCTTCTCAGGGTCTCACTCATCTCTAGACCTTGTGGGGTCTGAGGGGGAGGCTGAGGTGGAAGGGGTTGATAATTCTCCCCCTGGCTCGTCTGAAGAGCTTTCACTCATGGATGAGTTGGTTGCTTCTATCAAGCAAATGCTGCATTTGCAGGATGAACCATGTCCTCCTGTTTTGATGTCCTCTTATGGGACGCAAAGGAAACGCAAAACATTGCAGGTTTTTCCTTGTTATACGGAATTTCAGCGCGCGGTTGATGAACAATGGCGCAATTTAAAGAAGCCTTTTGCTGTGCCGAGTAGGTTCAAACTGCGTTATCCATTTACACCCACCACTGATGAGCGTTGGTGTGTGCCGCCTCAGGTGGATCACGCGGTGGCGATTTTGAATAAATCCACTGCGATCCCTGCTGAGGATACCCCGGTGTTCCGGGACCCGACGGACAGGAGACTGGAGTCTCTGGCCTGTCATGCTTATACGGTTGCTGGTTCTATGCTGAAGCCTATTTTTGCTTCCATTATGGGAGCCCAGGCTATTGCGGATTGGACGCAGGTGCTCAGGCGCACCCTGGTGGCTGACTCTGCCCCGCCGACAACTTTGGCTATGGAGGATCAAATTCATCAGGGTGTCATGTATTTGTGTGATGCGGACTTGGATTTAGTCCCTTTGGCTGCATGCCTCTCAAGTGTGGCGGTGTTGAACCGTCGCCTGATATGGCTGAAATGTTGGTCTGTTGACCAATCTTCTCGCAAGACTTTAGCTACTTTGCCCTACACGGGATCTCGCCTTTTTGGCGAATCTTTGGATACTCTGATAAAGGGAATTTCTGGGGGTAAGAGCACTCTCTTGCCCCAAACTCACAAGAATAAGTTTGTTCGTGGTAAAAAGAATACCTCGTTTAGACCCTCTCAGGGGTCCTTTCGTGCCTTTCGGTCGCACTATAAGGGCAAGCCCTTCAAGGGCCAAGGCTCCCAGAAGAAGCCGTGGACGGGTAAGCAGAAGTCCGGCCAGTCCGGGTCCGCTGCCCATAACAATACGGCCTGAAGGGATGCCCTCACCCAGTTCTGGGGTGGGGGGAACGTTTGCTCGGTTTTCTTCAACCCTGGCTGGACCGCATTCGGGACAGGTGGGTTCAGGAAATCGTTCGATCTGGATACAAGATCGAGTTTCTCTCTCGGCCGGCGGGCAGATTTTTCCCCTCAAACCTTCAGCTGACTCCGGAGCGCTTGCAGGATCTGCACCTGGCGGTGCGGGACCTGCGGGCCCAGGGAGTGGTGGTTCCGGTGCCTCATCGGGACAGATTTCGGGGGTTCTATTCCAATCTGTTCACTGTGCCCAGAAAGGAGGGCAAGGTACGTCCGACTCTGGACTTGAAAGCTCTGAACCACTTTGTGCAGGTTCGCAAGTTTCGCATGGAATCCCTGCGCTCGGTGGTGGCTGCCCTGGTTCCGGGGGAATTCATGGCCTCCATCGATTTGAAGGATGCGTATCTTCACATTCCAATTTTCGAGGGTCACCAGAGGTACCTTCGATTCGCCATTGCGGAGGATCATTTCCAATTCGTGGCGTTACCCTTCGGTCTCGCTTCGGCTCCGCGGGTTTTCACCAAGGTGCTTGCGCCGGTCCTGGCTTTGAGAGCCCAGGGCATCTCGGTCTTGGGGTATCTGGACGATATCTTGATTCGGTCTGCGACCAGTCAGGGCCTGGTGAACGACCTGTCCATCACGATGCAGACTCTGCAGGAGTTCGGTTGGACGATAAATTTACCAAAGTCAACGTTGTGTCCGTCCGTTCGTCTTCCCTACCTGCGGATGATACTGGACTCTGTTCAAGCGAAGGTCTTCCTGCCGGAAGACAAGCTCCGGACACTTCAGAACGAAGTCAGGTCCCTCAGGGACAATCAGTGCTCGTCCCGGACGTGTATGAGGTGTCTGGGATTGATGGTCTCGGCTTTCGAGACGATTCCCTTCGCCCAGTTTCACACACGGGATCTTCAGGCGGAGGTCCTGGCCAAGTGGGACGGGCGTCCGCAATCTCTGGATCTGCGGATTTCGTTGAGCCGCCTCACCCGAAGGGGTCTTTTGTGGTGGCTCCAGTCTCCGGCGGTGTCGGGGGGCAAGTCCTTTCGTCCCTTGTCGTGGACGGTGATCACCACGGATGCCAGCCTGTCGGGCTGGGGTGGTGTCCTGGGCGTTCTATCTGCCCAGGGAACTTGGTCGGAGGAGGAATCCTCCCTTCCGATCAACATTCTGGAATTGCGAGCGATAAATCTCTGTCTTCTGCGTTGGACGGACAGGCTTCAGGGCCGTCCGGTTCGGGTGCAGACGGACAATGCCACTGCGGTGGCCTACATCAACCACCAAGGGGGCACCAGGAGTGCCCGAGCGGCTCGGGATGTAGCCGACATTCTGTCTTGGGCCGAGACGCACGTCCCGGCGATATCTGCAGTTCACATTCCGGGGGTGGAGAACTGGCAGGCGGATTATCTGAGTCGCCAGACCCTGGACCAGGGAGAATGGTGCCTTCACCCGGATGTCTTCCAGATGTTGTGCGCGAAGTGGGGGTCCCCAGATGTGGACCTGTTCGCTTCTCGTCTAAACAACAAGGTGGAAAGGTTCGTGGCAAGGACGCGCGATCCTCGGGCAGACGCCTCAGACGTGTTAGTGGCGCACTGGCATCAGTATCGTCTGATGTATGCCTTTCCACCGATTCAGCTGCTGTCCAGGCTCCTTCTCAGGTTGGCCTCGGAACCGCACACAGGGATTCTGGTGGCGCCAGACTGGCCGCGCCGGTCTTGGTACGCAAATCTCGTGAATCTGGCGGTCGACGCTCCGTGGTGTGTGCCTCTTCGAGAAGATCTCCTGTCTCAAGGACCGATCTTCCATCCTGCTTTACAGTCGCTGGCTTTAACAGCCTGGCTGTTGAAAGCCAGGTCCTGAAGGATAGGGGTCTCTCCCCTGAGGTCATTCCCACTTTGATCAAGGCTAGAAAAGCCTCTTCGGGGAAGATTTACTACCGTACTTGGATGGCGTATTTTGCCTGGTGTGAGTCCAGGGGGTATTCCCCTCGCTCGTACTCGGTATCGAGAGTGTTGGCCTTCCTCCAAACTGGAGTGGACCAGCGTTTGGCGTTGGCCACGATTAAGGGTCAGATTTCTGCGCTGGCCGTTCTTTTTCAACGACCTGTGGCGTCTAATTCTTTGGTTAGCACCTTTGTTCAAGGGGTGCGTCACTTGGCTCCTCCTCGGAGGGACCCTTTACCTCCATGGGACTTGAACCTTGTTCTGTCCGTGTTGCAACATGCTCCCTTTGAGAAGATCTGGGAGATCTCGTTGTCTCTCTTGTCCAAGAAGGTTGCTTTTTTGGTGGCAATCACTTCGGCTCGCAGGGTATCGGAGCTGGCGGCCTTGTCCTGCGGCTCTCCCTACTTGGTGATTCACTTGGATAAGGTGGTCTTACGACCTAACCCTTCTTTTCTTCCGGAAGAGGATCTCGGAATTTCACCCCAATGAGGACATTGTCTTGCCTTCGCTTTGCGCGAAACCTAAGCATCCAAGGGAGGTGGCTTTGCATTCCTTGGATGTTGTTCGGGCGATCAGGGTTTACCTGTCATCGTCGAAATCCTTTCACAAGTCGGATTCTCTTTTTGTTCTTCCAGAGGGTCCACGGAAGGGCATGGCAGCGTCGGCTGCGACCATCGCCAAATGGATCAGACAGACCATTGTGCAAGCCTATGCTTTGAAGGGGAAGGTTCCCCCTTTCCCTGTGAAGGCGCACTCTACCAGGTCTCTGAGTACGTCTTGGGCCTATCGTCATCAGGCTTCTGTGGCCCAGGTGTGTAAGGCGGCGACTTGGTCGTCGGTTCACACCTTCTCCAAATTCTACAAGGTGGATGTTCAGGCATCGGCAGATGCTTCCTTTGGCCGCAAAGTTCTTAGTGCGGCAGTGCCTTAGGGCCCCTTGTTTTGGGTCCTTGGCTGTTGGGATGTCTTTATCCCTAGGTTACTTGTTTTCCTGGGTTGTTGCTCCTGTTGAGCACGTTTTTTTCCTGTTGCCCAGTTGGTTCTCTTACCATGGTAAGGTTCCTTTCTCTGATGTGGGTACTGCGTTGCTTTAGGCGCGGCTGCGTTTTTTTCCCACCCCTCATGTCTACACTGCTATGGGACGTCCCCATTAGTGATGAATATGAAGTGGCGGCGACTGTCGGAGGACGTAAGAGAAAACTGAATTTTTGTAAAATCTTACCTGTAAAATTCCTTTCTCTGAGTCCTCCGACAGTCGCCGCCCCCGCCCCTCTTTTGGGGTTTGTTTATGTACTCTACTGCTATGCTACTGAAACTGAGTTGGGAATGCAGGAAGCAGGGAGGTATTGACTGAGGGGACCACCCCCTAGGGGTGGGATATGCTAAAAGCTTTGATATTAACAAATTTTGTTTCCTAGCTACTCCTGCGGAGCAAAGGTCAATAACCCCATTAGTGATGAATATGAAGTGACGGCGACTGTCGGAGGACTCAGAGAAAGGAATTTTACAGGTAAGATTTTACAAAAATTCAGTTTTTTTTGCTAGAAAATTATTCGTAACCCCCAAACATTAAATATATTTTTTTTTTAGCAAAGACTCTGGAGAATAAAATGGCTGTCGTTGCAATATTTTTTGTCACGTAGTATTTGCGTAGTGGTCTTTCAAACCCAATTTTTGGGAAAAAATACATTTCACTGAATTTTAAAAAAACTAAACGGTAAAATTAGACCATTTTTTTGTATAATGTGAAAGAGGATGTCGCGTAGAGTTAATAGATACCTAACATGTTACGGTTTAAAATTGCGCACACTCGTGGAATGGCGACAAACTATGGTACTTAAAAAACCTCATAGGTGACATTTTAAAATATTTTAACGGTTACCAGTTTAGAGATACAGAGGAAATCTTTTTCTAAAATTATTGCTCTTGCTCTAACGATCGCGGCGATGCGATGAACACTGTTTTCATTTGCGGGCACGACTTACGTATGCGTATTTTTTTTTCTTGCGCGAACACGGTTTTAAAAAAAAAAATCTGATCACTTTTATTGCAGTCAAAAGAAATGTAAACATCCCTTGTGACAGGTACTCTTTATGGAGGGATCTGTGGTCTAAAAGACCCTATACCCCTCCACTGTACTTCAAAGTATTCAAAACACAGAAATCTGCATTTTTGAATACTGATTTTTTTTTTTTTTTTTAAACCTGCGCCATTGGCAGCCAAGTAAACTCAGAAGTGACGTCATGATCAGAGACCTGATCAAAGCCAAAGTCAGCTTTGTTTGGGACTCCAACCAGCCGGCAGATATGCTCAGGTCTCCCGGTGGGAAAGGAGACCCGGGCAGAGATGCGGAAGGGGGGAGGGAATCCCCTTCCGCTCGCTGGGATAACGGACGAGCGGCTGGTGAACCGCATCGGTTGTTATCTCCTGAAATTCGACTGCCAGCTCTAAAAAACAGGCATCGTTCTGGTATGACCACTTCTTCAAGCCAAGGTACAGGTACGTCGGTTTGCAGGAAGTCATTTAAAAATGACAAACATATTATACTTACCTCCTCTGTGCAGTTGGTTTTGCACAAAGCAACTGGGATCCTCCTCTTCTCGGGTTCCTCTTCCCCCATCTTGAGTGTCCCCACAGCAAGCAGCTTGCTATGGCGCACCCGAGCCGGAAAGCAGCGCCTTGTGTCCATTCAGACATGGAACCGCGGCCCTGCCCCGCCCCATGTCACTCCTGATTGGCTGACTGACTTTGACAGCAGCGGGAGCCAATCAAGCCTCGCTGCTGTTTCAGCCAATGAGGAGGGGAGTCAAGGGCAGCTGAGACACTCCTGCAACATCGCTGGATAAAGATGTGTAAGTATTAGGGGAGCTTCTGCACACAAAAGGTTTTTTTTATTTTTGTCTTAATGCATTGATTAAAAAAAAAAAAAACCTTCTGCCTTTACAATCCCTTTAAGGGGCAGTATAAATGCATCTCAACCATCTGGTTTTACTGCTTTCAACTGCAAATCTAAGTAAGGCTTCTTTCACACGGTCCGCCTCCGCAGGCGGATCCGTGTTGCTCAGCGGGGATCGATCCGCGATCCCCGCTGAGCTGGGCGGATGACAGCTCCGTCTCCGCTTGCAGAGCGGAGAGGGAGGTGTCTCAGCACCCGCTGCCCTCTATGGGGGATCGGAGGAGAGCGGACCGCTTGTCCGCTCTCATCAGATCCGCTCCGCTCCGATTACTGAACGGATGGAAAAATAGGGTTTCCATCCGTCCAGATTTCAGCACAGGATCGGATGCGGATGGCAGCGGGTGTCAGCGGAGGTGACCTCCGCTGACACCCGCTGCCCCATAGTGCTGCATGGAGGATCCGATCAGATCCGCCTAAAAAACTGACAGGCGGATCTGATCGGACCGCCCGTGTGAAAGAGCCCTAAGTTTTACAACTCCACAGTCTGAGGTGCATCTGAAGGACTTGTTCATACTATGTGCGGTGACTGACAATCTTTGCAGTGGATAAACATTGCACAAAGAAAACACTGATTTTCTATGTCTCCAATTCACTCCACATGGTGTGATATGCAGTAAAGAAAAATATAGGAATGCTGTGTTTTTCTGCAGGACACTGGATGGCACTGCACTGCTATGTGGAAACATTCATAAAGTGTCACTTAAAGCACTTAAAATGCAGTTAAAATTAAAAAAAAAAAGTAGCAATATATATCAGGATTTTAGTCACAAAACCTTTTTTATTCACCTTACAGTACAAACTGTTCTTTTCAGTTAGAACACTGTCTAAAATATTTCAACTATTGATTAGTGTAATTGTAATGGTGCTTTTTGAAATCCTGCAATCTAAAAATGCAAAGTGGGCATACACAACTTTATTTGTAATTATTATTTAAAAACATGTTTATTGTGGATTCACTTCTGCCAGCAGAGAGCAGTAATGCACCATTTATACTCCTGCAGCTTTGTCACGATTTTTATTTGCTGGATTATAGTTGAAATGTTTGAAACGTGGTAGGCCAAGAATGTAAGTATCATGTCAGTCTGTTAGATGACAGACTTCTAGCTATTTTCACATCTCAGCTATGGGCCTAATAATTCAGCAATTACCTTACCATTTTTATGATACAGAAGTTTGTGCCGGTTCACATTATTGCGGCTGCGGCGATCGCATGTAATTCGGAGCGCACTGCTCCTTCATTACATGCGATCTCATGTGCGGATGCGAATTCAACCATACACTTTGTATGGCTGAATTCGCACTGTATCCGCACCAAACACGCACATGACCCTTTTTTTCAGCCGCATCAGGATCGGATCGCACAGTGGTTCACACTTGTGCGATCGGATCCTGTGCGAACTGTCAGATCGCCCTGCGATATGCGATCAAACTGGGGGTGTCGTTAACATTTAATTGACACCCCCTGCATATCGCATATGGCAGTGTTAACTGACAGATGTGCGGATGCGATGCGGGAACAGGCTGCGAATTCGCAGCCTTCCCGCATCGCACAAGTGTGAACCGAGCCTTAGGCATATCATTTGTTTTGTTTTTAACAACTTCTTCTTTTTTTTTTTTTTTTTAAACACATGCTATAAATCAGCCTTTTCCAACCAGGGTGCCTTGATGTTTTTTTCTGGTGTGTCCTGCCAAAATGCCTAAAAACTGCCCAAAAATTGTATACAAACCAGCGGGTGGATGAAGCCTGCCTTTTAGTTACACAAAGCCACAGGTTTTCATTGTGCACCATTACAGCCTTCTAGCTGCCAGTGTTCTAACAACCAATGACGTCATGGAACGTCAAGGAGGACGTTGTATGCCTGCACAGCATCCCTGTTTGCCCATCACTGACGTCGTTAGGGTCACATTAGCAGCGTGAGGGAGAGGAGAAACATACCAGTTATGTTACAGATGTGCAAATATGTATTTATTTTAGAAGAATAAATCATCTCTAATGTAGAGTGTCCTACATGTGTGGATCTGCTGCGATATGTAAAACGATTAGTTTAGTTTTCTACATTTTAGAATGGATTGCCTCGAGATTTTGCTTGAGGAATTTTAAAAGGTGCCTTGACTGAAAAAAGGCTGCTATATATCATGAAAAAAATAAATTCAAAAAAGGTATAGATTATCAAAAAAAACTTTTCAGCTTTACTTTAGCGGCTGTAAAAAAATAAATATAATAATAATAATTGGCTGTGCCTGAAAGCTGTAGTTAGCTACTGTGTATTTTTGTTTAAAAATTAGCATGCACTCCTACTTTAGTACCTGCTGCATTAGTCAGTGCAGAATTAACAGGCATCCACCTGGCAGGGAGGGACTCCAGGACAAAGTATGTTTTTGGTTTTTAACTAATTTCTTGGTCTTTTATTTAACCAGACTAACTATTTAAATATAGTCTGATGGATTGCTTTGCCCTTTTAGATTTCTCTCCAGTGCTGATTTTTAAATTCAGATATTAATGAAATGTAGTCCTTAAAATGATTTGTAAATGATCACCTTGTAAAAAATAACCCTTTCAGTTTAAAATAGAAATGAAAAGCAAAACATTTTGAGTATAGATATAAAAAAAAATATATAAATACCATTTCTCTTTAGTTCATTGACGGACACAGCTCTCCATCTTCTTGACTACGTGGGTTATGCTGCCCTCTAAAAGAGTAGGACATTAGGCAGAAAAATAACTACGCCTATTTTTTTTTTTTTTTAGCCCGTAGTGTGTGAAACACACTCAAAAGACTTAACACCCGGTGCATAAAAAAGTGCACACACGCAAACGTGAAAAGGGAAGTGGAGAAGTGCTGGGTAGTGCCAAAGTGCAGGACCTTGGCAGGCCCCCCGGCCAGGAATAAAAAATTCCTCTGGTGCTGGCCAAAAGGCCCACCCCAAGAGGCAGGTGCTGAAAAAGTGTGATGGTGCAGTGACCAAGGTGCCACAAAAACTCAGGTGAGCTGCCCCTCACCAGTGAAATCGAGGCACCCCTGGGCTGCCATCCCAGGGGCACGTACACCACGGGCTCTTTCGGTCTCAGCCCCTGGCCAGACCCAGTGTAGCCCTTACCTACCAGGAGGTTTGGAACGTGTACAGCTTAGGGAGAGCCTGCCTACAACTGGGGACAAGCCTTTTGCAAGGCCAGATTCAACTCAGGAGGAAAGGCCCACCCACCGCCATCCACATTCCTCACCAATTACATCCAGGAGCAATACTAACCGTCTTTTCCCAGCTTTCTTGCTCCCTTCAAACTGGTAGGGGCGGACCTATTCAAATCAGAAGGCAATGGACCCCTCCGGCTTTCTCTGGTGTGGCTTACTTCCCAGTCCTCCGGTAGTTCCAGAGCACCCTGGTTCATTTCGGCCCCCACCGATACTAACCATCAGGATCCATACCAACTGATAAGAACAGATACTACACTTGATCTTAGCCAAAAGGCTACGCCTATTTTTGGTTGAAAATGTAATCTTTATTTGCATAAATGATATACAAAAAACAATACTTTTGTCGGGGTACATTCTCCCCTGTACTGCGACGCAGCGCATAAATACACTACATTACAATACATTTCCGGTCATACTAATAAATACATTCAATCACATACATTCATTCTGCGGTATGATGCCTGATGTGGTGTGCGGAGTAAGGGTACCCCGTGCCATCACATCATGCATGAAGCCGCAATACCCCTGAAGCATGAAACTAAATAACAGTGTCTATACGTTACGTTACTCAAACTGTATCAATACTAAAACATTTCAAAAAAGCAACAGGTGTGATGGGGGTTGGGAGAGTGGGGGTAGGGGGAGGGGGAATGAAATCACAGGCCCGAAGCTTTATTGAATGGACAAAGACACACAAGGGAGAGTGGGGGAAGGGGAAATCTTCAGACCTCCTCTTCCTCCATGAGATCCATCAGGTTATAGTCTCTGAGCAGACTGTGGATCAGTCTGCGACAGTCCTCAATGGACATCCTCTCCCTCTGGTGGATAAGGCGCTTTCTGGCGCACCATAAAGCGTCCTTAAAGCAGCACAACACCCGCCAGGCGTTGTCAATGTCCTCTTGGGAAAAAGTCCCATGAAAAAGTCCATTCAGCACAGCGAAATGTGTGATGGCAGTCTGTGGGACAAAGTCTCTCAGTTCAGGTTCCAAGGCCCTCAACAGGCTCTGTGCAAATGAGCACTCCCCGAAAACGTGAAATGACGTTTCCTCATGGATGATACAAAAGGGGCAGTGCCTGTATCTGCACAAGTTTCTGGCATGCATAAATGTCCTGAGTGGCAAACCCCCCTGGACAGCCATCCACGCCAGATCTTTATGCCTGTTGGTGAGTCCCTTTGAAGAAACATTCCTCCAGACCACTTTGCAAGTGGCTGAAGGGAGGCCTGGAACAGTCTCAGCAATGTCTGATGCTCTGATCAACTTGTAGATAGTTTTTGGCTTCCACAAGTCGGGCTTAACTCCATGCAGCCCCAGCTCCTTGATGAACTTGAAAGTGTCCAAGTAGTACCAAGGAGTGTCCCAGTTGTAGGGGATGGAACTGTCCCATTTGTCCCATCCAAGGGACCTCCAGAGAGGCAGGAGGAAAAAACGGGACATGGAGTTGCCTCCAGAGTCCGAAGTTCTGTCAATCAAAGTTCTGCGGATGCAGTTGCAGGCAAAGAACACCCCCAGTAACGTTGCGATGTCGGGCACGCCCTTACCGCCCTTGAGGGGTTCCTTGAACATGACTGCTCGCTTCACTCTGTCCATCTTGGAGCCCCAGATGAAGTGGAACACCACCCTGGTGATGGCCTTGCAGGTGTTGACCCGGGGGGGCCAGGCCTGGGCGAGGTACTGCAACACAGGGAGGATCTCGCTGCGGAGTACCAGTGTTTTCCCTTCGATGGTGAGTTCTCTGAGGCTCCATAGTCCAAACTTTTGTCTCATCTTGGACAGTCTCTCCTCCCAAGACTTCAGGGCTGCGCCCTCAGCTCCAAACCAAACTCCAAGAATTTTGATGAAGTCCGCCTTGATGCTGAAAGGGATTGATGCAGAAGAAGGCAGGAACCACTTTCCGAAGAGCATGATCTCTGACTTCCCGCAGTTGACTTTTGCCCCTGAAGCTTTGCCGAAGTCCTCACAGGTCTGGACGAGCGAGTCGATGGAGCGCTGGTCAGCACAGAACACCGTTACGTCGTCCATGTAGAGTGAGCACTTGACAACCCTTCTGTCCGGTCCCGGTGCGGTGATCCCTCTGATCTCTGGGTTCTGTCGGATGCATTCGGCAAAGAGCTCTATACAGCAAACAAAAAGCAGAGGTGAGAGAGGGCAGCCTTGTCTGACCCCAGAGAGAACAGGGAAAGGGTCAGTTTTCCAGCCATTCACCAACACCGTACTACAAATGTCATTGTACATCACATTCACATACGAACAAAACATGTCCCCAAGACCAAACCTGCGCAGAGCTCTGCACATAAACTCATGGGAGACACGGTCAAAGGCCTTTTCCTGGTCAAGACTGACCAGGGCCGCGTGCACACGGCGGCCTCGAATGTACTGGACCGTGTCCCGGACAAGCGCAAGGCTGTCCGCAATCCTGCAACCAGGAATGCCACAAGTCTGATCCGGGTGGATGATCTGTCCGATGACAGATTTCAGCCTGTTGGCCAGAACCTTGGCGAGGATTTTGTAGTCCACGTTCAAGAGAGAGATGGGACGCCAATTTTTCAGATCCCCTCTCTCCCCCTTACGCTTATACAAAATCGTGATCATCCCCTCCCTCAGCGACGGAGGCATTGTGCCCTCCACCACCATCTCCTCGTACAGCTCGAGCAGGTCCGGGCCAACGAGATCCCACAGCGCTACATAGAGCTCCGCTGGGAGACCGTCGCAGCCCGGGGTCCTGCCTTGCCTAAAGGATCTGACGGCAGAGTGCAGTTCCTCCAGTGCCAAGGGGGCGTTGATTGCCGACATACCTGCAGGATCAATTTGGTTAGTGATACCTGACAAGAACCTGTCGGCCTCAGCCGTATCTGTTTCTTTCGGGGAGTAGAGGTTGGTGTAGTAGTCGCTGACCACTTGCATCACAGCCTCCTTCCCCTTCTGGAGTGTTCCGGTCTCGTCCCGCAGCTCAGACAAGGAAGTGTGTCCTGAGTGGAGTTTCCTGAAAAAGAAAGAGTTACATTTCTCACCTTTCTCAAGATTCTCCACCTTGGAACGGAAGACGAGGTGCCTGGATTCTTCCTCGAAGTGTCCTTTCAGGCTCTTCTTGGTGTCCTCCAGGTCCTGCCTAACGTCCCAGCCGCAGTGGTGAAGGTCCTGCAGGGACTGCATCTGGCGTTGCAGTCTCCTGAGTTCCCTCTTCCTGGCACACACTTGCTGGCGTCCCCTTGCCTGAAAGAAGCTGCCTAGCTTGACTTTCACAAACTCCCAGTAGTCGCTTACCTTTCCGAAGAACCTCTTGTCCTCCTTCCAGGTAATGTAGGCCTCCCTGAGTTCCTCCAGCAGTTCCTCATTTTCCAGCAGGGTACCATTCAGCTTCCAGGAGCCCGGACCGGGGGCAAAGCCCTCGCCCAGGTCACCCCGAAAGTGGATGGCCCTGTGGTCAGAGAAAAAGCAGGGGACCATGGAGAACCCGCGATGTCTGACTGTCTTGGAGGTGAGCACGAAGTCTATCCTAGAACGCACAGATCCATCAGGACGGCACCACGAATAGTTCACGGAACCTTTCCCCATGGATCCCACGGCGTCCTTCAAGGAAGCCTCCGCAATCATCTCCCTGAGCAGCCTAGACGTGGTGTCGAGCTTTGCGTACATGCTGGAGCTGCGCCCATCCTCCTCAATCGGACAGTTAAAATCACCGCCGATTACTACTGCCCTGGTGGTGACGAGTTGGGTCCGCAGGGTCTGGAAAAGCTCCAGTCGCTCACTCTTATCTGGGGAGGCATACACGTTGATGAGCCTAACTGGCTCTCCCGCCCATGAGCCGTCTACGACCAAAAGACGGCCACAGACGAGCTCCTGGACGGAGTCAACCGTGAAACGACCACCCCTGACAAGAATGGCTACCCCTGCAGACTTACAATCGACACCCCCGGACCAGTAGGAGGGACCATGGGTCCACTGGGAGGACAGATGAGTGTACCTCCTCGAGAAGGGTAGGGCACACTCCTGGAGCATGTAGACATCACTCTGCTGAGTGGAAAGAAAAGTCAGCGCCACCTGTCTTCTAGACGCATCCTTGATGCTCCTAACATTAATGGAAAAGATGGAGATCTCTGCCATCATGTAAAGGAGATAAAGGGGCTAGCTAGCAGGTGGGCTGAACTTACCTCCCCTGAGGGGGGGGTGGTTCTTCCACTGCCTCTTGTGCCTGTCCAGTGTCCTGGTTCAGGCCGTTCTCCTCGAGGATGCTGTCCATCAGGTCCTGGGTGAGGTCAGTCTCTGGGGGAGCCAGATCCTTACCTTCCTGCATTTCTCCTTCATCTTCCCCCGCAGACTCAAGGTCCTCTAGGTCCTCCACCACTGGGTCCAGTCCAGCGATGTCATTTTGCTGGGCCACGGTGGGCCGCTTGGTGGGTTCTTCAGTTGTCGGGCTGTCTAGGTTCCGTTTTCGGCCTTTGCTGGTGGGGGGTGGGGTGGGGGGGGGGCGGTGGGCAGGGTGGGGAAGTCCTCCATGGAGGACAGGGCAGGGGGGGCTGGGAGGGGGGAGGGGCAGGTGAGGTCACCTCCGACTCAGGGGGGTTGGGGAGGGATGGGTCGGAGGAGGTGGTAGGGGCCTGGGGAGGGGGGGACTCACCAGTGGCTTTCCGAGGTTCCTTCGCAGTCTTTTCCCCTGGCTTCTTTTTCCCAGCGCTGTCTGGGGCTCTGCCCTTGAGCAGGGCTCCAGCGTAGGGCCGGGATCTCTGGGGGCAGTCTCTGTAGACGTGCTCCGCCAATCCGCAGAGGTTACAGGTCTTGGACCTCGGACAATCCTTGGTCTCATGGCCTGCAACCCGACAGAACCTGCAAGAAGGTTCCTGACATTCCATACTTACGTGACCATGCTTGCCACACCTGTGGCAGGTATGGGGCATGTCTGCGTAGTACAGGAGTCCTGCGGAGGCTCCCAGAGAGAAGTGGGACTTCAGGTGTTGGAGATCCCCCGAAGGCTCTCTCCTTAACCTGCAAGAAACTGCCCACTTACCTGTCCAGAAGCCGTTGACATCGAGGATTCGGACTGGGTCTTTGGCCACGATGCAAAACCTCTGGAGGTAGGTGGCGATGTCTTTTCCTGGGGTATGGGGGTTTCTCATGGACACCGTTACCCGCCTTTCATCCCGTTGAATGGGAGTGTTCGCAACGAAGTTGCGGAAAGGGGATTCCGGGCCACAATTCTTCACCGCCTCCCAGTATCTTCTACAGACCTGTAAAGACACAAAAGTTATATAGAATATACCTTTCATGAAGGTCTGCACGGACAGTGTCTCCGCCTTGCTGAACCCCTGTTCGAGGATCATTTTCTTGCCAAAGATTTCCGGGGTCATGTCGGGGACTCTTCCGTCCACCTCTTTCAGCTGCAGCACCACTGTCTGCCTCATCCAGGGTTCCAGGGTAGGAAGCCCGTCTGCGGACCTGGCTGGCCTTGCTGAGCCCGGCTGGGTGGCATTGGCCGGGGTGGGGGTGGAGGTTGAGGCGACTTCTCCCGGAGTCCTGGCAGAAGTGGCGGGGACATGCTTCTTCTTCCCAGTGCTCTTCCCCATGACGGAGGAGTTCGTCGGTAGTCGCTTCAGGAGAACTTCGGCGGCTTCCTTCTTATTCCTCGGCGTCTTCACTCTTTCGCAGCCTTTAAAAAGGCCCTTGTGCGCCTACTGCCCGAAGGTAGTAGCGCAGAGTGGGGGGGGAGGAGGGAAGATCGCAATCTCGTTCCTTGTGGGGGCTAAGCCTCTAACCCAATAGCAGCGAGTAGGTGAAGCTGAATTTAATCAACGATCCTACAAGGCCGAGCAGAGGGTACCCCACAAGGACCAAATGGCTTGGATAGATACAAATGTTTCTCAACGTCCTAGCCGTAAAGCAGAGACACCCCTAAGGGCTAAAGTCGATACTACACTTGATCTTAGCCAAAAGGCCGAGAAGGCTACGCCTATGGGGCAGTCCCATGAGGTATACTCCCACTCTTTGCTATAGGCACTCAGTTTTTTTTTCCTGCCTAGTCAGGAGTAAAGACCTAGTTACTTGCTGAGATCTCTGATCCTGGTGCTTTTTTCTTTATAAATTGATTTTTTTTTCTTATTTTGTTCCTGTGAGAATCTACAATCAACTGCCGGACTGGGCGATGGACTAGATAATCTAGATCCAGAGGGTCCCCCCTGTCTGCCCAGTGAGCACGTGTAGACCTCGGCTGTGACATACCCACTGGACGGGGCTGGCCTGCAAGGTAAACGTCTCGCGAGGGCGCATATGACCTGGCTTCGGCCATAGTCGCATTGTTCCTCCTGGCTGACAGCACCCACATTCCGATAGAGCGGTGGTCTGTCCGGAGCGGTGCCCATCCTGTTCCTGGTGTGGTAAGTAGCTGTCCCCCCTCTACCCCTGGAGAGTTTTGGGGTGGGCCCCCTCTCTGGGACAGTCAAACCTCCTCCGGGTTTGGAGGGAGGGGCTCCTTCCCATGAAGCGCCCCTCCCTTTCTTGGTGGTCTTCTGCGGCCTTGTTGCCCCCCACCTGCCCAGCCCCCCACCATGGTGTGGTCTTGTGTGTTGAGCTAGCAATGGTGGTGGGAGGGGAGCACTTGACCGGACAATCAATATTTGGGAGGGGGCTGGACCTGGTGTGGGCTCCTGCCGGGGCCCCCCTCCCTGTTGGGATAGTTTTCGAGCTCCAGGGCCCCTGTTTTCTTGTAGCCTTTTGTGCTTCAGATTGGCGGTCATGTTTGTGTATCCTCGGCAGCCGTTTTCTTGTGGTTTCCCATTGAAAATTTGATGGGCGGTGATTCGGCAATGGGAGCCCTTCCTCAGCCCCTAGTGCTGTCTCCTGGATCTTTCCTTTCCTGATTGCCGCATGCTGTGCAGTTAGCTTGGTGCTGTGAGTGCCTGATCGATGGTTGTGAGTTTTTTTTTTTTTTGTGGGGTTTCTCTCCCTCTCTCTGCTGTAGCAGGGATTATGCTCTGCGCCGGGCCTTGTGGTGCCACCAGCGCGGTGGGGTGTCCCTTGCAGTGTTATACACCTTTTTTTTTATGTGGGTTCTCCTCTCCACTAACTGAGTCTCTGGAGCACATCTCTCCACCTGATCTCTTCTCAGAGGCCGTCGGACCCTCCCAGTCCTAACAACTGACTGCACTAATGACAGTCCTGGAGTCCTTGGTGTCCAAGGTGGATTTAATCTTGGAAAAACAGGCTAGCAAAAAGCGTCCCCCTCCTTCACCTGCTTCCTCTATCTCATCAGATCCTAAATTTGATTCAACCACCGTGGATGCGAGTTACCCTTCGGGGTCTGCGTCCACGCACCCTGCGTGTTCAGATAGTGAGGATGATTCCTCTGCTCCTTTAGCCACGCATGAAAAGGCACTAGTGGATGTGCTGATTGTGTCAGTGCGGGAAACCTTGAAGAGCCTGCACACGGAAACCGCATCCCAGAGTTGGAAGAGACTGTCACAGCCCACACTGCTGAAGGGCTTTTTAAAGTGAGTGGTATTTCATGTCCTTGTTTAATAAACTAGTATACAGAGTGTCCTTCCCTTTATATACTATTGTGGAACGTGACCTGCCCCCTGGAGCCCCGTGAGAGAAGGGTGGAGAAGTCAGAGTTTTAGGGATCACAGGTGGAGATCCCTGTCGGAGATCCTGCATCCTGTATTCTGGAGGAGGAAGGAGGTGCATGGCAACACTATGGCCAGAGGGCCGAAAGCTTGTTTGACTCATTGTGAGAGATGGGTCAGACAATAAGGTGAGCTACTATTGAGCACATTGTCACAATGATCACTGGAGTGTGGAGTGGACACCTGCCCTAGTATTTTATCCAGCACTGAAGATTTATTCATTTATCCAGTCATAATATATACTTTGTTATTTATCTCAGACTATTTTATTATCAATTTGGTTTTTGGAGTGTGGAGCGGTCACCTGCACCAGCCCTTTATTTAGCACTGGAGATTTATTACTTTATCATTTTATTTATTTATATACTTAAATAATTTCCATAGAACATATTTTAATATTTATCACAGAATATTTTTGATGCACCAATTCACTTTTTGCACCTTATTTTTTTATGTATTTTTACTATAAAAGATTATATACTGAGTGGTGCTGCAT
The DNA here is from genome assembly GCF_965119305.1 of Pelophylax lessonae. Classification (NCBI taxonomy): domain Eukaryota; kingdom Metazoa; phylum Chordata; class Amphibia; order Anura; family Ranidae; genus Pelophylax; species Pelophylax lessonae. The sequence continues at coordinate 389,874,010 of NC_138769.1, read as the reverse complement.
TGTATCTATTAATATCATCTGGGTGTAGTGGAAGCACTTAATGTAAGCAGCCTTCGATTATCACTATTTGGATTCACTTTGGGGATTGCGCTGATTATTTCTCTGTTTCTGAATTCAGCTTCTGCTGTCCAGCAGACGGTCGTCATCTCTTCGGACTTGCATGCGGGTGCTGGGCCTGATGGTGTCTACCTTTTGAGGCAGTTTCATTTGCACAGTTCCACACGAGATCTCTGAAAAAAAGAGTTCCTGGTAAAATGGAACAAGAATCCTCGGTCTCCAGACAATCTGATCCTATTGAGCTGGAGTACGAAAGGGTCCCAGATTTAGTTGCTTCATTCTCCGGCATTTCATCAGGGAAAATCATTTCTTCCCCTGTACTGGACAGTTGTCGCCACAGATGACAACCTGTCCGGGTGGGGAGGTGTCCTCGGCACTGATTGTGTTCCGAGGGTCTGGACTCAGGAAGAGTCCAGGCTACCGATCAATGTGTTGGAACTCCGAGCGATCAGACTTTGTATCATTGGACGATTCATCTTCAGGGGTGTCCGGTACGAATTCAATCAGACAATGCCACGACCGGGGCTTATGTGAATCACCAAGGGGGCACAAGAAGTGTCCTGGTGGCTCGGGAAGTAGCCAGTATTCTAAGGTGGGCTGAACATTTCGTTCCAGCCCTCTCCGCTGTGCACAATCTAGGGGTGGGAAATTGACGGATTACCTCAGTTGACAGGTGTTGGACCAGGGGGAATGGTCACTTTATCCGGAGGTGTTTTATCAGTTGTGTCTCCGGTGGGGTACTCTCGAAATGGATCTGTTGGCCTCTCGTCTCAAAAGGAAGGTACTGGGGTTTGTGGCATAGTCTCGGAAACCTCTAGCTGGGCCTCAGAAAGGGTTGTCAGCTTCCTCTGTGACCATCTCCAGATGGATCAGGCAGACGTTGATTCAGGCCTATTCCATCAGGGGTCAGGTTCCTCCTTTTCCTTGCCAAGGTGCACTCTACTCGAGCGCTCAGTGCCTCCTGGGCCACTTGGTCGTCGGCGCACACTTTCACAAAGTGCTATAATGTGATTGTTTTGGCATCTGCAGATGCTTCCTTTGGCTGCAAGGTTTTGCAGGCCTCTTGTTTAGACGACCTGGTTCTCTTTGAGGGTGTATTGTTTTTTTCAAGTGAGCTCCAGTTTTTTTAGGTTGAGCCCCTTTTTTACTTGGTTTGCTATAGTTAGTCTTGGGAATTTGTTTTTTGCTGTTCCCACCCCACATGTTTAACACTGCTTTGGGACGTCACAGCACCCACCCCTCTGTGGAGTTGTAATTCTTTAGACACTGCAAGTAACAAAACTGAGTACCAATAGCAGAGAAAGGGAGTATACCCCTGGTACTGCCTATAGGCATAGCCAGAATTTTATTCTGCTTAGGGTCCTACTCTTGTAGGGTGCAGTATAACCCAATTGTTAAGAAGATCAGTAGCTGTGTCCATCAATGAGCATCAGAGAAATGGATTTTACTGTAAGTCAAAAATCCAATTTTTTCCTCATCCATTAAGGGAACACCTGGCATTGCCTAAATACTTGCCCTGTCTCTGAAGACTCGGTAAGTGGGCAGGTGGAGCCTTTAGGTTCTATTGTTCCCCATTTCCAGTTTATCTACAGAAGTGGTTAAGCATTGCAGAATTGGGGGATGACATCATCCATTGGGTGGAGTGTCTGTGCCCTCTTTTAGAGCTACAGTATACAGCATCTTCCCAATATTGTTACCGCCTGGAAAGAGCCACATGGAGCTTCAGATTTGGATTTATTCCAGCTGTGTCTCTATTTAATAAATACATGATGCCTTGGCTTATACCCTGAGCCTCGTACTCTGCACCTATACGTTGTATTTCCCACCAGCTTTTAGAGTCTATCCAGTCCTTGGAGCCATCATTGGTTCTGTCTAGTATGTCTTGGTCCTTTGCCCTCTCTGCTGGGGGGGGGGGGGGGGTCGAGATAAATTTTATGATGCAATTTACCCAGTTTTTTTTTTGCACATGCCACAGTCATGCTTCTGCAGATTCTGTATTTAATTTGACCATGGCCCAGATACTCTGATTCTGATTGAATCACATGAGCCATTGATTGATTGATGAATTTTTATTTGAAGAGTCTTCTGCTATCACTTCCCAGTCAAAGGAGACCGTTTCAGCTCCTGATGATGCATTGTGTACGACTGTGAAACTGGAGGAGCCTGTTAGGTGCTACCAGTTATGTTTCCAGGCTTGGGTAATTTTTCGTCACTACCAAGGCTGCAAAGCCTTTTTCTTTGCACCTGCTTTTCCAATGGTTTCTTTATGGATTTTTGCAGCAACCTTTTGAGCTTTTTAGCCCTATATACGTTTGGGGATTTTGTGCACGGAATCGAGTTTAGTTCATGACAAGGTTGACATGTTTTGCGAATCTAATCGCTTAATCATTGAGATCATCATGATGATTAAGCAATTAGATGTGCGAAACTTGTCAACCATGCTCTTCCCACAAGTGTCATGAACTTGCCTTGATTCTGTTTGTTGGATGATTTTATTGCATTAAAGATCTTGTAGCATTAGGGAGTGTGGTCATTTGTTTTTTCTATTGGATGCATTACCAATTTGTGGCCCTACCCTTTGTCCTCTCATATGCACTGGTTCTAATGTGACTGTACCTCTCCTGGTTTGGCCCCTTTAAGAAGAGGGTCATGGGAGGAGTTACTGTAATTAAATTGTGGTGAGGTACAAGTGTGGGTGTGGCCTGATGAAGGAGGCCACACCTCCAAAACACATCATCATAGCAACCTACTGAGTTACGGACCAGTCTTTTCATCTCTGTCTCCCTACTACCTATTGTCTTTCGGGAGTCCCTGATGTTCATGTGCAGTGCCGGCTGGTCCAGGGGCAGGCACATTCGATTGAGCACGCCAGGGTTCTATCAAGGAGGACCCGGATCCCGCCATCGGGTCTGTAAGAGAAGGAAATCGAGCTCCAGACTTCTGGCGATCCAGGAGAGGAGAGGGGAATAACAGACTGTTTACGCCCACTATCGTTTTAGATCATGTGAGTGCATAAATGACCAAGTTTCCTGTATGTCCACAATAAAGCAATATTATGCTAGGGCGGCTGTGCGCACTTCTTTTTCTTTGATTCATTGCCCCATTTGTAGCCCTGCTGCATTGTCATGGTATCCCAGTTGTGGAGTACTTAGAGAAACTCCTCTGTAGTAAAACAGTCAGTGAGAGCAAAGTCAGACATGTCTCTGACTGCCCAGACATTACAGCAGTTTAGGTGGATCCTGAACATTAACAAATCATTGCTGAAACAGACTTAATGCTTAGAATATCTGGGTCTGGTCCTGGACACTTCTCAGCCCAGAGTGTTTCTTCTCTTGGAGGAGCTTTAGATTCTTTGTTCTTGGGTTCAGACTTCAGTCCCTAAGCTGTCTGTTTTTTTATAAGAATCCTGGGCCTGATGGTAGCCTCATTTAGGGCAGTCCCCATTGTCTAGTTTTATTCCAAATCTCTCCAGTGCAATATATATTGTTGTTTTGGTACAAGTCGGTCCTGTCTCTGGACTGTTGTTGTCGATGAAGACCAGGTTGTGCCTGGCCTGGATTTCCCTGGGCCCATGCCTTGCTGGCAGGTAAACCTCCTCTAATAGCAAGGCCTGGGCCCAGGAGAGTGGCCCCTACACTCGGGTATTCCAAAGCATGTGTTGGAGGTGGAAAATGCTGGACCTGGATTCCCCACCATCCAGGTTCAACAACAAACTGAAAAGGTTTATCTCCCGGGATTCTCTAATGGAAGCAGTGGATACTCTAGTTGCTCCATGGTGCCTTACAACCTAATTTGTGCATTTCCTCCCCTAAAACTTTTTTCTCATTTGCCTCACACAGTCAAGTTGATCCTCACAGGATCCTCAGAGGCATTCTGGTGGGCCTCACTGCTCTGAAATAGCCCAGGAAGATGTGGCATGCTGACCGGGCAAGACCTTTCCTGGGCACTGCCAGATTATCTGAATGTTCTGTCCGAAGGACCAATGTGCCATTCTTCTTCACAGTTGCTGTCTTTAACGAAATGGCTGTTGCAGCCCAGGTTATTAGGGGCTAGGGCATCTTGGAGTAGTCTGTGATTCCTATGATGCTCAAGGCTAGGAAGTGTATTTCGCACAAGATCAATTTTTGAATGTGGAAGGCATACTTCACTTGGTTTGAATCTCAGATCTTTCACCCCAGGATTTTCTCCATTAGATAAGTCCTCTTTCCCTCACCTGGAACTGGACCAGCATTTGGCTTTCAGCACTCTCAGGGATCGGGGTTCTTCCCTTCCTATTCTGTTTTAAAGACGGTTGACCTCTCCTTTTATTTTTTTTAACGCAGTATTAAGCCTAAAACCAAAAATGTATTATATTGCGGCTTTTCAATAATTAGATGGGGTGGGTCAGTTTTCTTTTCTTTGTTTTTTTTTTTTCCTCTGTTTTTACCTGGTGATCTGTCCAGTAGCACACCTTCTGTTTTAGTGAGACACAACTCTGGAGGAATGAACACAGGAGGCACAGCAGGCAGCAGCAATTTCAGTCTAGGGAGAGAGCAGTTGTTCAAAAATTGTGGGTTGGGGTTTGAGTTGTGTATAGATCTATGATATATCCCTGTGTATATATAGTGAAGTATTTAACCATCTTAAACCATAATGCTTATATGAAAAAGTATTCTGCATAGAGCGCAGAGAAGGAGTTGGTAAAACAGAAGGTAAATGTAATACAGGGGGACAAATAGATGATGTGATCATAGGTCAAAAATGTATTAATGCACAATGTTAAATAACACTACTGTGCAGTACATGTAACATGGATGCAAGGATGTACAGAAAACAAGACAAACATGAAACAAAATAACAAAAACCGGCCGGTGCAAAAATGGAGTATCTTACATCAGGGAAAAATAGCAAAGAAAGTTTACATGGAGAGTTCTTTTGGTGGGTATGTTACTTCAAAATCAATTATCATGTCCTGATATATTCCTGTTGAAGCTCAGGTGCAAAAGAGGATGCAATATCGCCCTATCTGTTGGGGGTAGTTTTGCAGATCCTATGAGGTTTTGGATATGCAGATAGTGATAATGAGTCACGTCTATGTCATAGATGCTGGTGGTTATTGATGAATTGCAAGTCAAGGTATAGATGACTCTGCATCATCAGTCAAATACATTACAATGCAGTTGCTTGAATGTAATTGTGGTGTATGGAGGGTTAACACTGGAGGGAAAATACGTGGAGCGCGGTTATAGTTGGCAGCTGTAAAGGAGCTTGGTGCGCTGCAGTGCGTCTGCCGGTCTATGGGGGACTTGGCCAGGTGTGTGAAATAGTACAATAGTCAATCTAGGAATCCTAAAGCATGGAGAGTTGGAGAGTGAGTGAGTGATGCTTCAATCAGCGTGGATGGCTGAAGATTGGCTATGTACGTCTCGGTCCTGTGCACCTGGTTGCCCACTTGGCAAATTCTTAACCCCGCAATAGTACCTTACTTTCTTGTGTTTTCTTGTGCTGTCGGCTGCTTACAGCTGTACCGCGTATGTTGATGTTCCTCCGTCTCAGTTTGTTGGTGAGTCCGCTGGATGCAGTGTCCTCTGTTGTGCGTCCGCCATGCACTATGGAAAGTTGGTAGTGTGCATCGCCGGGCTGGTGACGTCAACGCGTTTCCCTGGGAATAGCGTAGCTTCGTCTGGACCAGGGAGAGAGCAGTGTCAAATGTATTAGCAAATTTAATTGCACTAACACATTTGAAGCCAAACTCCAGCTCACACTTTATCATTTGTTTCAGCAAAAATATATCTCCACAGGCAGGCTTTGGAACTGGTGGAGCTTGTTGCTTTTTACGATGTACAGAAATGACTGGGGGGAGGGAGCTGAGAGCACCGCCAGGACAGGAGGGGGTGGGGGGGTGGGGACTGTCACTGGACACTGGAGAGGGCTGAGAAGGATTTAACCAGAGGATCACAACCGTCTGACTCAGCCTGCCCTGAACGGTGCACCCAAGTGATAGCGAGCATTGGAGGAGGTCAGTGACAGTGCCTCCAGACCGTGCCAGAGCACACTGTCTGTGGGGGCAGTCACTGATGTAAGGGCGGAGTGAATACACTAATATAAGGGGATACGCTGATATAAAGGTTTCCCCCTACTATCAGTAACTCCCCTTACCTTAGTGTATTCACTCTGTGGAAAGTGGACTGTGGTCACCAATGTCCACACACACACCAGAGTTCCTGGCAGTCCCACCTAAATCAGGATCCTCTGAGTTCCCCTTTATATCAGAATATGCAGGTTTTCCCCTTACAGTCCAAGGGTGAACTTTGCAGACCCTGATGTAAAGGGGAACTCTGCAGACCATGATGTAAGGGTGAACGCTGCAGACTCAGATGTAAAGGTGGGGGCTTTGGTGACCATAGAGAGCCTTACATTAGAGTTCCCCTTTACATCACGGTCTGCACCGTTCCCCTTTACATCAGGGTCGTCAGAGTTCCCCCTTGGACTGCAACCCTGCCAACTCTGATGGAAAGGGAAACTCAATGGACTCTTATGTAAAGGAGAATTTTATGGACTCCGATGTAAAGAGGAACTCTATGGACTGTGATGTCAGTACATTTTCCATGTGTTGTCAGTAGAAAAAAAAAAATTGCAGGAAGTTGGCAACCCTGATCTAGACTGTAAAATATGTTAATTGTCACAATCGCTAAATTGATAAATGTTCATTGGAAGATCCACCAGGTCTTTTGTTTTAAGTTGTGACTATTTTGTCAGCAAAGGATTGAGAGGATTTTTGGTTGAAAATGTATACTTTATTTGCATAAGAATATACAAAAAACAATACTTTGTCGGGGTACATTCTCCCCTGTACTGTGACGCAGCGCATAAATACACTACATTACAATACATTTCCGATCATACAAATAAATACATTCAGATACATTCATTCATTCTGCGGTATGATGCCTGATGTGTTTTGCAGAGTAAGGATACCCCGTGCCATCCCATCATGCATGACACGCAATACCCCTAAAGCATGAAACTAGAAATCGCTGACTATACGTTGCGACTATCAAACAACATTACGTTTCAAAAAAGCAACAGGTGTGATGGGGGGGTGGGAGAGAGGGGGAAGGGGAAGGGAATGAAGTTGCAGGCCTGAAGCTTTATTGAATATTCAACACACAAGGGAGAGTGGGGGAAGGGGAAATCTTCAGACCTCCTCTTCCTCCATGAGATCCATTAGGTTATAGTCTCTGAGCAGACTATGAACCAGTCTGCGACAGTCCTGAAAGGACATCCTCTCATGCTGGTGGATAAGGCACTTTCTGGCGCACCGTAAAGCGTCCTTAAAGCAACACAACACCCGCCAGGCGTTGTCAATGTCCTCCTGGGAAAAAGTTCCATGAAAAAGTCCATTCAGCACCCCGAAATGTGTGATGGCAGTCTTTGGAACAAAGTCTTTAAGTTCAGGTTCCAAGGCCCTCAACAGGCTCTGTGCAAAGGGGCACTCCCAGAAAACGTGAAAAGACGTTTCCTCCTGGATGATGCAAAAAGGGCAGTGCCTGTATCTGCACAGGTTTCTGACATGCATAAATGTCCTGAGCGCAGTGGCGTAGCGTGGGTTGTCAGTGCCCGGGGCAAGGCAAGTAATTTGCGCCCCCTAACCTGCGGACTTTTAGCACTCCCTGAGTCGCTTCCTACAATAGTATTGACCAGCCTGATTCCTACACTGACCACTACACTAATCTACCTGATTCCTACACTGACCTACCTGTCCACTTCACTAACCTACCGGATTCCTATACTGGCAACTGCATTGACCTCTACACTGACTGACCTACCTGATTCCTAAACTGACCACTAAACTGACCTACCTGTCCACTACACTACACTGACCACTACACTACATTGTCCAGGCTGGTCAGTGTAGTGTAGTGTAGTGGTCAGTGTAGTGTAGTTGTCAGTGTAGTGCAGTGGTCAGTGTAATGTAGTGTAGTGTAGTGGTCAGTGTAGTGTAGTGGTGTCAGTGTAGTAGTACACTACACTGACCACTACACTGTCCACTACACTACACTGCCCACTACACTACACTGCCCACTACACTATACTGTCCACTACACTACACTACCCACTACACTATACTGTCCACTACACTGTCCACTACACTACACTACCCACTACACTACACTGTCCACTACACTATCCACTACACTGTCCACTATACTGTCCACTACACTACCCACTACACTCTACTGCCCACTACACTACACTGTCCACTACACTACACTGTCCACTACACTACCCACTGCACTATACTGTCCACTACACTGTCCACTACACTACACTGTCCACTACACTACCCACTACACTATACTGTCCACTACACTGTCCACTACACTGTCCACTATACTACACTGTCCACTACACTACCCACTACACTACACTGTCCACTACACTACACTGCCCACTACACTACACTGCCCACTACACTACACTGCCCACTACACTACACTGTCCACTACACTACACTGTCCACTACACTACCCACTGCACTATACTGTCCACTACACTGTCCACTACACTACACTGTCCACTACACTACACTACCCACTACACTACACTGTCCACTACACTACCCAATACACTATATTACACTATCCACTACACTGTCCTACTCCTACCTACAGTATTCCTATACTGATCACTACACAGCGTGACCCTAACTGCTCTGTCCTAAGTTAACTCACCTTAACTCTGACCCTAACTCACTCTGTCTGTCTATCTCTCTGGCTGCTGCCTCTGGCTCTGACACACTGCTAGACTGTGAACGGGACGTACCTGAGATCCAGCAGAGGAGGAGGAGAAGATTGTGTGGTGGAAGTTCACAGTAAGCCGGAGGCGGGACTCCCATGCGCGCCACATGTGCCACCCGGTCCCGGAGGAGAGGAGAAGGAGGAGATGCTGGAGGCGTCGAGGCGGGACTCTCGTGCGCATGTGCCACCTGATCACGGACAGGCCAGCCCCACCTCCCCCCCCCCCCCCCCCCGCTGCACATGACCCAATTCGCCCAATAACAGGGCGCAACGGAACATGGCTGTCTGGGGACACTGTAATAAAATTAAGAGAGCAGGCAGGAGTGACACACGGGCGTGGGATTTTGCCCCCCCAAATTTTGCGCCCGGTGCCGCCGCTCCCCCTGCACCCCCCACGCTACGCCACTGCCTGAGCGGCAACCCCCCTTCGATTGCCATCCATGCCGGATCTTTATGCCTGTTAGTGAGTCCCTTTGAAGAAACATTCCTCCAGACCACTTTGCAAGTGGCTGAAGGTAGGCCTGGAACAGTCTCTGCAATGTCCATGGCTCTGATCAACTTGTAGATAGTTTTTGGCTTCCACAAGTCAGGTTTAACTCCATGCAGCCCCTGCTCCTTGATGAACTTGAAAGTGTCCAAGTAGTACCAAGGCGTGTCCCAGTTGTAGGGAATGGAACTGTCCCATTTGTCTCATCCAAGGGACCTCCAAAGAGGCAGGAGGAAAAAAACGGGACATGGAGCTACCGCCAGTCCAAAGTTCTGTCGACCAAAGTCCTACGGATTGCAGTTGCAATCAAAGAACACCCTCAGCAACGTTGCGATGTCGGGCACGCCCTTACCGCCCTTGAGGGGTTCCTTGAACATGACTGACCGCTTCACTCTGTCCATTTTGGAGCCCCAGATGAAGTGCCCTGGTGATGGCCTTACAGGTTTTGACCCGGGGGTGGGGGGGCCAGGCCTGGGCGAGGTACTACAACACAGGGAGAATCTCGCTGCGGAGTACCAGTGTTTTTCCTTCGATGGTGAGTTCTCTGAGGCTCCAAAGTCCAAACTTTTTCCTCATCTTGAACTTCAGAGCTGCTCCCTTTAGCTCCAAACCAAACCCCAAGAATTTTGATGAAATCCGCCTTGATGCTGAAAGGGATGGATGCAGAAGAAGGCAGGAACAACTTTACGAAGAGCATGACTTCTGACTTCCCGAAGTTGACCTTTGGCCCTGAAGCTTTGCCGAAGTCCTTACAGGTCTGGACGAAGAAGTCGATGGATCGCCGGTCAGCACAGAACACCGTCATGTTGTCCCTGTAGAGTGAGAACTTGACCTCCCCTCTGTCCAGTCCCGGTGTGGTGATCCCTCTGATCTCTGGATTCCCTCTGATGCATTGGCAAAGAGCTCTATTCAGCAAACAAAAAGCAGAGATGAGAGAGGGAAGCCTTGTCTTTCTCCCTGGGGGGAGAAAAGGGAAGGGCCAATTTTTTTTTTTTTTTGAGTATTTCTAGGTTATACCTGTGGTGCAGTGCTTCCTATATTTGACTATCACTATTAAGCGACAAACATATCTTATAATGGGATAATAATAATAGGACCAATAAAGTTCATGTTTTGTTCTCTAAGAAAATCAAGGAATCTGGTTACTATGGGTAACTATAATGAATTCCCCCTTTTTATTGTTTATATATAGACATCTAAATGCATTTTTGCAAGACTTGTGAATAGTCTTCTCTATATTATATTTATCTCAATCTAAATATATGCTGTTATAAGAGAGAAGCGATAACAATAGATAGTATGAGTCATTTGATTACCTTGCAATAATTTTGCTATAAACCTATTACAGTTCGTAGAGAATTTGTAAATTCTCTTCTGAAATATAGCCTAGAGCCAACACTTTAGTAAATTATTCTGAAGGTATTGTCAGAGGTCATTGCTCTTGCCCTCTATATTTAGCGCATGACTAATTATCAATGTTTTGCTGGGAAAAAAAACATGTTTGAGTACAGTAAAGCCCTAAAGTGGTTATAAGGGATCAGGGCCAACGCTACAATTAGGCAAACTAGTAAGCTGCCTAGGACGCATTGCAGCCTAAGACGCAGCCACAGCCACTGGTTTCCCCAGGGCCAATGCCAGTGTTAGAGCAGTGTGTGTTTTAACTGGCTATACTGGCCGGTAGTGTGTGTACTTCAGTAAAGCCAACTATTGGCTTTCAATGTGGAAGTGATACAAGCAGCTCTTAAGCCACTAATCAATTCCACAATGTGCTGCCCTCCCCCTGAGACCCCCCCCCCTACTATGTTTACCAGGCTCCGCTATCCCACCTGCAGGCCCAGTGCTAGCATTGGGGGGAAGGCCAAGAAGGACGGCAGAAGCTCCACCGACATCTGTGCACTTAGCCTCCCTCCTTAGCAAAGACCAGGAAGTGACATGTATGATGTCACTTACTGGACCGGCACTGCCATTCTACAGGAGCAGTGTTCGGGAAGCAGCTGATGGAACACCATCTGTGTTCTCTCAGCTGTAGCAGAGTATAGAGGAGACATCCAGGGTCTGATAAAGAGTACCTGTCACCTATATGCTATCACATATCACTTGGTGCTATTGGTCCCCTATGTGATGGCAATAAAAGTGTAATGTAATAAAACTAGTAAAAAATATAAAAAAAAATTTTAAACATTGAAAGAGACATTTTAGAGCCCCCCTACACACACATATACAAAAATGCATGCAATTTGACACCTGCGATTGCCCTACACATGTTATGTATCACCGTGCACGCAGGAGTGAGAGCAATGATTCTAGCATCAGAACCCCTGCATAACGCTAAACTGATAACCTGTAGAGGCTTTTAAATCTTTGCCTATGAAAATATATAGGGTACTGAAGTTTTTTGTCGTTTCATGGGCGCACTTATACACAAAGCCCCTACAGATCATCAGTTTAATGTTATGCAGGAGTTCTGGTTCCATTAATTATTGAATTAATTTTGAAGTTTTATTTTATTTTCAGGGGTGCAAGTAACTGGTTTTGCCTAGGGCACAAAATAGTCTAGCACCTGCCCTGTAAACAATCATCTTGTACAACAACACATTCAATTTAAAATGGAAATTAATGACAAAGCACTTGTGTAAAGCTATTAACAAGAAAATGTTATACCTTTTTGTCTTAAAGTGATCACATAATCTCTGTTCTCAGCTGCATAAGAGCTGGGGAGGGGAAAAGCAACAGTACACTGCTCTTCCCCCTGTGAACGGCTGTGCAGGGGAGGGGTAAAGACAAGTCTGATCATTGGAGGAGAGCAGGCTGAGTTCCCAGCATAGCTAGAGAACTGACTATGATGTGTCTCCTGCTTAGTGTGATCAGTTTTTTAAAGGGCAAGCAGAGGTACTAGCAGGAACACCAGGAATTTCACACAAAGTAAGTAATACAAAGAGAACAGGATACTTTTCTATACAGGTATATGGTACAGCAGGCACATATCAGTAATATGAAATGTTGTGTTCACATATTTGTTTTTTTTTGGTCTGTGGAGTTTTTTGTGAAGATCTCACCAGGGGATCTTTGAAGTTTTTTAGACTATTTTGTGTTATAGTACAAATTTATTATTTTTTGTTATAGTACAAATACTAACGAATGTTTTTTTTTTTTTTTAAACATGTTTCATTTACCTCCTCTGTTGCACTGGTTTTGCACAGAGCAGCCTGGATCCTCCTCTTCTCGGGTCCCTCTTCGCTGCTCCTGGCCCCTCCCTCCTATCGAGTGCCCCCACAGCAAGCAGCTTGCTATGGGGGCACCTGAGCCGAGCCATCTGTCCATTCAGACACAGAGCTGCTTTTTGGCCCCGCCCCTCTCTCTCCTGACTGGCTAACTGACTTTGACACCAGGGGGAACCAATGGCTCCACTGCTGTGTGTCAGCCAATCAGGAGATAGAGTCCCGGATGGCCGAGGGACTCATGAACATCGCTGGATAGAAATGGGCCTCAAGTATTAGGGGGGCTGTTTCACACAGATGTCTTTTTATCCTAATACATAGAATGCGTTAAGATAAAAAAAAACTTCTGACTTTACAACTCCTTTAAGCTTTTACCTTTTGATTTGTTAGTAAAGTGGAAGACCTATAGACATTTAAACACAACTACACAGCATCTGATTACCACAAACCTAAAACTCTATTTAAAGGAGAAGTAGTGCCATATTTCTTTTGTAGCGCCCACATGCATTAGTACTACCACACATTGGATAAAAATAAAACCAATAACCAGATAAAATGTATTTTTATCAAAATACAGTAAACCATTTTATTTATTCTATGGGGTACTGCATTTAACATACCATCATTGCTGTTTTTTTGCAGTTGGCATTGATGAAAGCCAGTAATTCCTCACAAACATTAACTTTTACAAGATGTGGTTTGGCAGCATATGTTAGCATGCTAGAATAATAAAAACAGGCAATTAAAAAATGCAAACATATTTATTTTATGTTAAAATTAAATTAGACCAGAAATTTAAAGTGAAAGTATTTATTTTTACAAATTTGAATTACTTTGCTGACACTGTTATTTTTGTATATTATGGTGTTTTAAAGGAGATAGCATGTTTTTTTTTTATCTGCTTTTTTTTTTTTTTTTTTTTTTTTCCTTTTAGGTAAAACTTGTAGTTATTGACAGTCTTGCATATCCTTTTCGGCATGACCTTGAAGATCTGTCTTTACGGACACGTTTGCTAAACACTTTAGCTCAGCAGTTGATCAGCATTGCTACTCATCGGAAATTAGCAGTAAGTGCATCTTCTTGTACCGGTGCAGATTAATTAGCAACCATAATCAAAAAATATTTATAGTTGCACACAAATGCAAAAAAGCAACATCAGTAAACCGTTAAAGTAGAACTAAGGGCTAAACGTTTTTTTTTTTCTATTTTTGATAGATAAGGAAGGGTTATAGCCCTCATGTTTTTTTTTTTTTTCCATCTGTGTCATATTGGAGAGATTTCCCTTCACTTCCTGTCCCATAGTTGAAACCGTGAGAGGAAATCAATTCAAAGTTGTAATCTCTGATTGTCACCAGGTTCACCAGAACTAGTGTCCCCATTGAGAGGTTTCCCTTCTATTCCTTTTCTGGGGGCAACCCAAAATTGGGAATTTTTGTTTACTTTTACTTTCACTTTCAGTGATAACAGTCAACAGGACAAAAAGAAAGAGAGAATTTTCCTTTATACTTTACGATAGGGTATGATAACCATGTGACCCTAGTAATATGATGTGTCTAGTATACAACAGCATACCAGACCCTACATGCCCATAACCTACAACATGGATAAATACAGGATCCCATAAGGTAGAACATAAGTACATACAAGTGCAAACATGCAAGTTACAATGTACACCAGTTCCAAATTGTAATGACAGCAAGCCACGCTGAGGAATGATGAGGTGCTATACCTAACCGTTTGGGGTCCCATTTGACCCATCATTTAGAGAGGACCTGCTGCTTGGACATCTTACCTTTTATATGTAAACACCAAGGACTCCTGCAAGTGATATCGCAATGTGCTCCTTTTGCTGCAGCGAAGAAAGAGTCCCAATTTCAAGCACAGCTCTCAGACGCAATCCACAGGGCTACCAACCTCTGTATATAATCTATGAATCTATACACTCTTCAAATAAAATATATAGGTTTTTAGGATCTGGGCAGTTAGTCCTTTCGCTTGGCTTTGGGTAAATAGCTTTTGCTGGTCTTACCATGGTCAGTAGGCTCCATTTTACCACCTCAGCTGTATTGTACTTGTCAGCTGCTTTGAAATATTTGCAACAAAAAAAAGGACATGCAACAAACACAGTGCTAATTGGAGAACATTGCTGTGTGCACTCAGTGGCATCTGAATAAAGCTAGGTGGATAAATTATCTGATAGAAGCCAGGGAGCAGGTGTAGACGGCCTACAGGAGGGAACACGCCAATTGAAGATAACCAGTATGTTTTCCAAGATATAAATTCATATCTTAACAAATAGAAGAAAAAGCTCATATGACTGGGGTGGGGTTGCCAGCATCCCTTGGTCATCACCACAGTATACATCCTCACTTTGTGTGATCTTTAAGGCAACCCTAAAGCAATTTTCTATTTTTTTTATATGAAAAAAAAATGTATTCTTTATTCATCTTTTAAAAAAAATTAAAAAAAATGAACTTAGTTTATAAAATCTTTTTGCACAACCAAGGTTTTACATATAGATACACCATAATAGCACATCTGAAGTGCAGCAGGTGGTATTCCCCAGCTGCTTTCTTTTCAATCCCACCACCATATAATACAGTAGATAGTTCCAAGAGTTGGAGCCTTTCAACGGGTTTCGAAATAAAAGTACAACTAATTTCTTCTAATTTCTTCTTTAAGGATTTTATACCACCCTGCAACATAGAATAACTGTGTTTAGAGTCAGTACATTATACTTGTATAAGCTTAATTCATTAACCTCCTCCCACCCCGCCACTGCACATATACGGCCGGGTGGGTTCTTCCTCCTTCTGAGTGGACGTTCCTGAACGTCCTTCAGAAGGAGAGAGATTGCGTGCCTGCGCAGCTACGCGATCCTGGTGTGCCTGTGTCCCCCAGACACAGCGCAACACTGCTTGGCAGAAGGGCTTTGTGATTGGCCATCCTGATCACATGACGACTGTGTCCAATCACAGCTGTCATGTAATGTAAACACAGTCGTCGTAACGGCGATCGGCTCTGCTTCTCTTACACAGAGCCTGTCAGGAGAAGGGGAGCGGATCTGTACTACCAGCCAGGGATCAGTTAGTTTACAGTACTTTTACTGCTTTTTACACACTGATCACCCAGCCAGTGAAAACACTTGTCACACATCTGTCTGTGATCATCTGCCACATATGTCTGTGATCATCTGGCGCACATCATCTGCCACATCTGTCTGTAATCATCTGACGCACATCACCTGCCACATCTTTCCCTGATCATCTGCCACATCTGTCCCTGATCATCTGCCACATCTGTCGGTAATCATCTGCCACATCTGTCTGTAATCATCTGTCAAATAATCTGCCACTTCTGTCCCAGTGAACATCGGTCACATCCCAGTGATCAAAATTTGTCACACATCTGTCCCAGGAATCATCTGCACACATCTATCCACATGGCAAAAAAATTATCCAGGGCCTTCAAAAATGTGATAGGTACTCAGGAAATTAAATGTGTAATTTATGCCTTTAGAATGCCTGATGGTGCTACTTGGATGTTGGGCCTCTGTATGTGGCCAGGCTGTGGAAAAGTCTCACACATGTGGTATTGCCATACTCAGGAGAAGTATCAGAATATATTTTGGGGTGTAATTGCAAGTGTTTCAATGCCGTGTGTAAGAAATAACTTGTTAATATGACAATTTTGTGGGAAAAAAAAAAATCTTCATTACCCAAACTATTGTGGGCAAAAAATTGCAACTTCTAAAAACTCCCTATGCCTCTTACTAAATATTTTTTGACTGTCATCTTCACAAAAAGGGGTAATTTGGGGGGTATCTGTACTGTCCTGACATTTTAGGGCCTCAAGAATGAGATAGGTAGTCAGTACACGAGGATTGATCAATTTTCAATGATAAGTAGCCTAGCTTGTAGACTCTAACTTTCACACAAACCTATTACCATACAGAATCTGTTTTACCAAAGACATGTAGCAGAATACATTCTGGCCTAAATATATGGCTGAATTTGATTTTATTGGATTTCTTTTAAAACAAAGTAGAAAATGTGTTTTTTCAAGATTTTCACTCTTTTTTCGCTTATATCACAAAAAATAACAAAACCCAGTGATGAATAAATACCACCAAAAGAAGACTCTATTTCTGTGAACAAAATTATTAAAATTTTATTTGGGTACAGTGTAGCATGACTGAGTGATTGATTGTCATTCAAAGTGCAAGAGCGCTGAAAGCTGGTCTAGGAAGGAAGGGGGTGAAGGTGCCCAGTATAGAGGTGGTTTAGTACAATCAATAGCTCTCACATAATATGCTATCCTTGACTCTAAGAGAGAGATTAAAACACCTGTCAGATTTTATTGCTGATTGTGCCCCTATTTGGGAGATTTGCCCTCTCTATTTGTCCTGTTTACCTTTATCATCGAAAGTGTAAGTAAAAGAAAATCCCAAATTTCTGGGTTGACTTTAGAACACTAATATGAGGGAAATCTTTCAATGGGGACACTAGTTTTGGTGACACACCAGAATTCCCTCAGTTTGGAGGAATTTCCTATCACTTCCTCTTTGGGCTATGGACCGGAAATGTCAAAACTCCCCAATGGGACACATGGAGAAAAAATAAAAAACTGACAGAATTTACAACCCTCCCTTACTTTATCCAAAATGACTCTGTCATTTGGACTATTCAGCCAGTTGACCAACCAGCCATGATGACGTCACTCCCACACATGCAAACAGCTGCATGACTCAAGGTTTATTACTACTGACAGGCAGGAAAAGTAAAAACGCAGTTATGACAGAAAAGACAGGGTCTCTTCTGTCATTAAAATAAAAAAAAAATGTTAGTACCACCTTATTACTTAAATCATTTATTTAGTCATCAACTAAATGTGGAGTAAGTGCATAAAAATTGCTGATAAGTGAAGCTAGGGGTCTTATATTGATGGAGATATGTGTATTCACTAGCCTTTGGGATAGAGGTTTATGGCTTGCTTATTGTCAGGTGAAATGTTTGTATCTCAGGTTGCTCGACTGTGCACATTATAAATTATTTAAAGGAAACTGTACAGAGAAATGTGAAAGCTGCCATAGCTGTCTTCTAAGAATAATAGTTGCTTCTGTCTCTTTGACTTTGATATTTTAAATCACTGACCTGGAAAAAACTTGCAGATTGGAAAGTCAAAGTAAAAAAAAAAAAAAACTGTGCTAAAGTGCTCAATACAAATCTAAATGTAAGACAGCAGCACTTACTATTGTTTGAACACCAGCAATACTAAGCACATAAATCAAAATGTGTTGCACTATCTCTTTACCCACTTCAATCCCACACTTTCACCCCTTCCTGGCCAGACCAATTTTGAGATTTCAGCGCTGTCACACTTTAATAACAATGTCAGGCAACACTGTACCCACATGACATTTTCATCATTTTTTTTTTTTATTTTTTTAGTTAGAGCTTTTTTTGTGGTATTCAATCACCACTGGGTTTTTTATTTTGAACTAAATAAATGAAAAAAGTGGGAGGAATAGTGCGTCATCATTAGTGTCCGTGGGAGGAATAGTGCATAATCATTGGTGTTAGTGAAAGGAATAGTGCCCTATCTTTGGTGTTAGTGAAAGGAATAGTGCCCCATCGTTGGTGTCAGTGGGAGGAATAGTGCCCCGTTATTAGTGTAAGGGGGAGGAATAGTGCCCCATCATTAGTGTAAGGGGGAGGAATAGTGCCCCATCATTAGTGTAAGTGGAAGGAATAATGCCCTTATTGTTGGTTTCATCGGAGGAAAATTGCCCCTTTATTAGTGTAAGTGGTAGTAATAGTGCCCCATCATTAGTGTAAGTGGGAATAATAGTGCCCCATTGTTGGTGTCAGTGGAAGGAATAGTGCTTCAACATTGGTGCCAGTGGGAGGAATAGTGCCCCATTGTCAGTGGCAGGAACAATGCCTCAATGTTGCTGCCATTGGGGGGTGGGGGGGATGGCTCAAGGGACAGAAACAAGCAAGCAAAGAGCCACAGGTTGGACACCACCAATCTATGGTATACACAGTGGATATAGAAAAGAATCGCCTCTCTTTAAAATAATCACATTTTGTTGCTTTGCAGCCTGAAATGAAGACAGACACTGTTTTTAGTTTTATCCAGCTGTATTTACTCAGTGCAGCATATAACATCTAAGTGAAAGATATAGCACCAACATATCAAAAACAGAATCACTAAGTTGGAAAAGGATCACCCCCCTGTGTCAGTATTTTTATAACCATCTTTTGCTTTAATTACAGACTTTAGTCTGTTTGTGATATGTCTCCACTAACTTTTCACATCTTGACTTTGCAATATTTGCCAGTTCTTCTTTACAGAACTGCTTAAATTCAGTTAAATTTGATGGTTACGCCATGCAAGGACATTCACCTGTTTCTCCTTCAACCACTATGTGGTCATTTGTACCATGTGCTTTAGGTCGTTGCCATGTTGGAAGGTAAACTTTCTTTCCATTGACAACTTTCTCGTAGAGAGCAGAAGATTTTCCTCAAGAATTTGATGGTATTTTGCCCCATCCATTTTTCCTTTTTTTTTCCAAATATTTTATTTCAGAAAAGGAACAACAGCTGAGAGACAATCTGTAAAACATTATGCACACGTATCCAAAGCAGGATCAACATAATATAGAAACTTTAAACCATAACATCACATTGAACAAAAAAGACGGACCTGGCCTAGGCCAAGAATCCAGCCCCAGAGTCGGGTAAAGTGCGAACACCTCTGCCCAAAGTCACGGATAACCAGGCCTTATGTAAACAGGTAGAGGAGCTGGAACGTATAGGAGGGAAAGATTTTTCCCGACCGTTGCTCCCAGATTTTTTCACAGAAAGAGAAAAGGGAATTGAAAGCAGAGCCCTAGACAGGGCGACAAACAAGAACAACAAGAAGGGATGACGGAAAGGATGGGACAGGATGGGGGAGGGGGGGGGGGAAAGAACCAGATGGGGCAGATCCCGGCATGGACAGACCCACGGGCACACCCGGTGTAGTAATCAGCCACACATCAGAGACTTGCCCTTATCGGATAATACAAAGACATTCCAGTAACCCCAAATCCTATCGTATCGTTCCTTGCGATGCTGCCTCGTGAGGGTGAGGTTCTCCATTCTGTTAATGTCTTCCATCCTGCGCATACAGTCCCCAATAGACGGTACTCTAGTTGTCTTCCAGAGCACTGGGATGCAAGCCCTCGCAGCGCTCAAAACGTGAGGGACAATTGACTTTTTACATCGTGAGACAGGTACTGAGGAAACCTGGAGCAAAAAGAACTCCGGGGTATCCGGGATTTCCTGGTCCGATAATTCCTCCAAAAGGGCCCGGACGTCACGCCAGAAGGGTCGTATCCGAGGACAGGACCAGAAGACATGGAGTATCGTACCCACGTCACCCTGACACCTCCAGCATCGGTCCGTCGTACCGGGGAAGAACTTGCTTAAAAGAGAAGGAACCCTATACCATCGGGTGAGGATTTTGTAGTTCAGCTCCTGCAATTTCGCGCAGGTTGGAGTCTTCAATGCCAGGGTGTATATTTTCGTCCGCTGCGCCGGTGTGAGATGCAGCTGAAGGTCTCTTTCCCACTTACCCAACCCGGGCAGGACATAGTCCTCCCCCGGAGTAATCAGTAAACTGTAGGACTTGGACAGTGTGCCCGGCAGGTTTCCAGCTCCCACGCAATAATCCTCAAATGGGGTAAGGTCTCTGGAAAAAGACGAAGGGTCCGGCAAAGAGTGAAGGTAGTGGTGTATCTGAGCAGCGTGCCAGAACCCCAACATATAGGGGCCACTAGCCGACATCAATTCCTCTATCGTCGGCCATCGAGACCCCCTGAGGAAGTGGGTGGCTTGGGAGACGCCCCGGGACATTAGTCCACGGAACGCTGCCTCCTTCAGTCCCGGAGTGAACTCCGGATTACCCAGAACTGGGTATAGCGGGGATGTCTGCGTGGAAATAGAGGGGTGGGACAGGGCGCGACGAGTTGTCGCAATCGTTACCCCTATCGTGGGGTGTTCCCGAAGGCCACGCGGCAGGTCCCCCGCAACCCACGGCAGCCCCTCCAATGAAGCAACGGACTGTCCCCTCTCCAATTGTACCCACAATTTTCCCGCACTGTGCCTCCTCCAGTCAATCAGTCGGCCCAGATGAACCGCTTGATGGTATTTGGCTACATCAGGGAGAGCAAGGCCCCCCGAATGTTTCGGTAGAGTCAGCTGGGCCCGAGACAGCCTGGGCCTCCCTTGAGCCCAGATAAATTTCAAAAAGATGCTGTGGGTTTGAGTAAAGAAGGAGGTCGGGATCTTCACAGGCAATGCCTGCAACAGGTACAAGATCCTAGGGAGGATCGACATCTTGACCAAATTGCACCGACCGAACCAGGAGTGTAGGCCGGTATTCCAATTCTGTAGCAGGCCTCGAATATGGGCCAGGAGGGGAGGGAAATTCAATTCGTATATCTGCGACAAGTCCGCGGGGATCTGGGTCCCGAGGTATGTCAGGGCACCCCGAGTCCACTTGAAGGGTAGCGTGGAAGACAAGTGCGCCAAGAGGGGGGCCGGGACGCCCACTCCCAGAGCTTCGGACTTATGAAAGTTCACTTTCATATTAGAGCACAGGCCGTATTGTTCCAGCTCTTTCATCAGGTTGGGTGCCGAGATTGCCGGGTTAGAGATAGTGAAGAGCATATCGTCGGCATATGCCGACACCTTACACTCCAATTCCCCAACCTTAATCCCCGAGATGTCGGGGTTGGCCCGCACCCTGCCCAGAAGCGGTTCCAGAGATAGCGCAAACAGCAGTGGGGAGAGGGGGCAGCCCTGCCGCGTGCCGTTGGAAATGCAGAAAGTGTCAGAGAGAACACCATTACATTTCACTTGTGCCGACGGGCAGGAGTAGATATGCCCTATCCAGGACATTAACGTGTCCCCGAAACCCATCGCCCGCAACGTGGAAAGCATGAACCGCCAGTTAACGCGGTCAAATGCCTTCTCCGCATCCGTATTGAGTAGCACGCAGGGTGTGCTCGTCGACCGGGCCACGTGGATAAGGTTCAGTACCTTAGAGGTATTGTCCCTCGCCTCCCGACAGGGAATAAATCCCACCTGATCCAAATGGACCAAGTCCGGCATATGGTGGCTGAGGCGATTGGCTAGGATCTTAGTAAACACCTTCAGGTCTATGTTCAGTAGGGATATAGGCCTGTAGCTGCCGCAGCCAGTAGGGTCCTTACCTTCCTTGGGGAGGACCGAGATATGAGCCCGAAGCGTGTCCGGGGGGGAAAGACGATTCCCCCTTCCCCAACGAATTGAGCCAAGTCACCCAGTGAGGCCCAAGCACGTCCAGGTAAGTGGAATAATAAGGCAATGTAAAGCCGTCAGGACCCGGTGCCTTCCCCGCCTGCAGAGCTCCCACCGCCGCCTGGAGTTCCAGTATGGTAATGGGGGCCTCCAACTCCTCCCTGGCCCCCGCCCCCAGGGACGGGAGTTCCACTGAAGCCAGGTAGTCCCCTACAGCAGGCGACGCTCCCCCGGGGTCCGGGAGATTGTAAAGGGACGCGTAGAAGTTCCGGAATTCACCCGCGATCTGTTCGGGCAAGGTAGCCGAGCCCCCCAACGGGGTCGTGATACGGGAAACATAGGTCGCCAATCTTTGCGCCTTGACCGAAGCCGCCAGTAGTCTTCCGCACTTGTTCCCCTCCATGTAAAACGCATGGCGGGCCCTCTGGAGGTCCGCCTTAGCCTTGGAGAACATAAGGTCCTGCACCTGACGACGGAGCGCAAACAGCTCCCGTTCGTCTGACTTGTCCAAATGCTTCTTATGGGAGGCCTCCAGTTTGTGAATGTCTTCCAGAAGGCGCTGTAGCTGTTGAGACCTCTGCTTCTTGAGTCGGGCCCCATGCTTCATGAACACTCCGCGGATGACCGCCTTATGGGCCTCCCATATGATCCCCTGATCGCAGTCATCCGCTGTGTTATTGCGGAAGAACTCAGTGAGTTCCTTTAAGACGTCCGCCCGAACCTCCTCGTTGTTGAGGAGGGAGTCACTCAGACGCCAGAACCTCGTCCGTCCCCGCGTCCCCTCCGATAGTCTATAGACAAGCGAAATCGGGGCGTGGTCGGAAAAGGTCATTGAGTCAATCGTGGATTTCAGTACTGCATGAAGCTGCCCGTGCGGGATCAGAAAGTAGTCGATTCTCGAATATAGTCTATGAGGCGGCGAGAAAAAAGAGTAGTCTCGCTCCCCATTGTGCTGCATCCTCCACACGTCTATGAGTTGTGCTTCGTGCAGAGCACGAAGAATCCGCTTCCGGGCAGCGTGGGTCACCGAAGAGCTGCCGGAAGAAGTATCCAGCCCCGGGGACAGCGGGACGTTGAAGTCGCCGCCCAAAATCAGCTGTCCCCTCTGAAAGGAGGCTAGTCGTTTCAGGACGCGGGTGACGAACACATCCTGTCCATCGTTCGGCGCATAGATGCTTGCTAGCGTCACCACAGTCTCTCCAATAGTACCTCTGAGAAACACGTAGCGGCCATTGGGGTCCAGCATGGAATCCTGGCACGTCCAGGGCACCCTGGCAGCCACAAGAATGGACACCCCCCTAGACTTGGCAGCAGAGTGTGTGGAGTGATAGGAATTGGGGTAGTATCTATTAGTTAGTCTCTGAATGCGATCTGAACGAAAATGCGTCTCCTGGAGAAACGCGACATCAGCCCGCCGGCGATGCAGATCGTTAAGAAGGACCTTGCGTTTCTCCGGGACGTTAAGCCCCTTGGCATTAAGGGAGACCACCGTGAGCTCGTCCATGGCGGGGGGGAGAGGGAAAGAGAGAGCAACAATACAACAACAAAGGGGGAGGGGTTCAGGGGAAAGAAGGAGCCAACAGTAGGAAAGACGGCAGGAGAGAGAGAAAAAAGACAAAAACAGACAAGGAAAAGAAGCAGGGTAACACCACCCTGCGTCAACTACAGGCAGCTAAGCCACCAGGCACGTAGAGTCCCGTAAGGGCACTCCAGTGCAGGCCTACGTGGGGAAGTGGGTAGAGCAGGCACAGCTCGAGCCGCCGTCTCCGGCCCCCACCCAGTCCAGCACCAGGGGAGGACAACGTAAGGAATGAGACAGAGGCAGCAAGACATCCAGGGGGACAGCATGGAAAACATTGGTAGAACCCCCCAAGGTAGGAGGTCCAAGGGGACCAGGAGGGAGAAAGCAGAGAAGAGCACACAAACATCTGGAGATGGCCCCGAGGCAAGGAGCCCCGGTGGGCCACTCCAGGCTGGCAAACATCACGAACTGTAACAAATAAATTTAACTCAACCTTCAAGTGCAACATGTAACAGCATCCCCGGAGGGGGGGGGGGGATCTGAGCGACCATTTCCCTGAGCCTAAAGGTATGCCAATCCAACTCCCTCGCAGAAGAGGGGGGGCGCCCCCGCAAGGGGGGCCACTCCCCTATCCCTGCCCCGTCTGCCACCCCCCACAGCCTATATCGTGAGGTCACCCAGATCCCCCCCCAAAACAGTAAGGCACAAAGTCCCTATCCAGAGGTCCGTAGTAGTCCCTGAAGAGCAACCGTGACCCCCCTCCCCCCCCCCCCCCCCGCAATCCACAGAAGGACAGAAAAACCCCACTCCCGGTGATGTCCATCAACTCAACCCATCCACCACCCCCACCACCCGCCCCAACCAATCGGGAGCAATAGTCCGCATCCCCCTTCATCGTCCATGTCCACAAGCCCTGAATATGGTGCCGCAGAATGCGGCCGCCAGGCGGACCCCGGTCTCCATCTCCACTCACACAGCTCCCCCGCCCGCCTCCCCCCCATGTCCAGCAAGATCAGTATCCACAGCGGAGGCAGGGGATCCGGGTCCCCCTGGGGGCTCTCAACCGGGGCCCCCGGCCGCGGGTCCCGTAGAAGCAGGAGGGTAGGGGCGGGCATCAAAAAAAAAAAAAAAAACACACAGTCCATGCAAAGGGAACCGGGATCCACAGGGTCCCCGGCCTAACTCGCCATCCACATGTCTCGGGGCATGGAGAGTCTCACCAGTCCAAGGCAAAGGGGCGGGGGGGGGGGTCAGTCCACGGTGTCACACAGGGCTCGGGAAACCCAGGCATACCGGGCAGCGGCAACACGTGGGGGGAACGGGTGGGGCAGAGACAGGGTCGGGGGGGCCAATTGTCCATAGAACTCACGGTACCTCGGATGATGCAGTTCAGTCTTCTCTGGGAGCCTCGGAAGCACTCGATCGCTGCCGTTGCCGCTGGCGCTGCGGTCTAGGAGCAAGAGGAGCGTCTCCGCCGGCGGGGCTCCGGCCCCGGCGGTCTGTGGGGCGCGGGAGGAGCACTAGCCAGTCCGGGACTTGTACTGGCTGCACCCCCAAGTAGGCGAAAAGGGCAGGTAAGTCCGAAGGGGATCGGAGAGTAAAAGAGGAGCTGTTTTTCCGGACAGTGAGCGCTAGGGGGTATCCCCAGCGATAGGTGGCACCTTCCCTGCGAGTCAAATCCAGGACAGGGCGAAGCAGCGCCCTGCGGTATAACGTGGCCCTCGAGAGGTCCGGCAGAATCCGGATCTGCGCCCCATCAAAGTCCACTGTGCGTGCCTCCCAGGCTTTCCGTATAACCATCTCCCGGTGCGAGTAGCGGTGGAAGCGGCACACCACATCTCGAGGGCGGTCCGGGTCCGGGGACCGAGGACCCAGGGCCCTATGGATCCGATCGAACTCCAAGTTCGGGGGGATAGAGTCACCCAGAAGGATACCCAGGATCGCAGTTACGGAGGCCGCCAAGTCTTCCAATCCTGTAGCCTCCGGGAGTCCTTTGAGGCGGACATTGTTCCTCCGACTGCGGTCCTCCATGTCCTCCATGTGGAGCTGCATGGCCATGGTGGTGTCCCTGTGTTCCGCCTGAGACCGCTCCACAGCCAGCAGTCGGGCATCCATAGCGGACAGTGCTGCCTCTCCGGAGGACACCCTGTCAGCAACCTGCTTCACCTCCTTCCGGACCTGCTGCACCTCCCGCCTGTGCGCTGCCTCCAGGCGGCCGACTATAGTCTCAATGTCCCGGGTGCTAGGCAGGGAGCGCAGGATATTCCTCAGTTCCTCATCCATGCCCACCGACGGAGTAGCGCCGGTCGGCAGCGGGCGGAAGGCTGCCGGAGTAGTCAGTCCCGTGTCTGTAGAGGACGCAGGAGAGGTCGCCCCGTCGTTCCCGCCAGAAGGTCCGGGGCTCTCCACCGCCGCCATATTGCCCGCGGGGGAAGAGGGCTGGGACGCCACAAAGAAACGTTGAATTTCTCCCGAGGGACGAGATTTAGTCGATGTCCCCACACTTCCAGGGGTACCTTTAGTCTTCCTCTTCCTGGATGTCCGCATATCTCACGGCCAAGACTGAAATTAGTCGGGCTGGGGATGAAAGGCACGGAGCACAGCAAAAAGACGTCCTCAGCCGGCCATGTCCAGACCACGCCCCCCCATTTTTCCTTTTATCCTGACAAGTGTTCCAGTCCCTGCTGCAGAGAAACACCCCCATAACAGGATATTACCATCCCCATACTTTACATGTAGGAATAGTGTTATTTGGATGGTGAACTGTATTGGAGAAGTTTTGACAGGGCCTTGATGATCACTGTTCTAAGCAATTATTTTTATGAATGCCATTGATTCCATTCATTGTGTACTATTGAGAATCAGTGATTGGCCAAAGCTATTACATAGTACAGATGCACTGGGATTGGCCCTGTCTGTACCATGTGATCACTGTGGCCAATCACAGTAATCAACACACCGATATACAATGAGTATGAATGAAAGCCATTCATTGTGTACAACTGTCATGTGATTGCTGTGATTCATCACAGTGATTGCATGGCATCGGCCCGGTACAATGATTTGTCTGTACTTAATAATTTAGCTATGTTGCAGGAAAAAACACAGAAAGAGGCTTCATATTACAGTATTTAGGTTAAAGCATTTGTTAAAAAAAAAATTGTACTCACTAAACTTTTTTTTTTTTAATTGCATTAGGTTTTTATTGAAAATGAAGGAACCGTTTGTACAAGAAAAAGCATGAGCATAATCATTGTAATATATTACAGAAATCATAGTTCACATGATGGTAAATTAAATCTTTGAGGTAATGTGTCATTGAGGGGTGTCTGAGTGACACTGATCTCTGTAGCAGCATGAAGGTTATTCTTAATGTTCCCAGTAGAAGTCCTTTATTTGTTCTAGTCATTTTCCCAGCAGCTCTGCTTACTGAAGGCCTCTTCCCTGAGCACCTAGTGTGTGCTTAACCACTTGCCGACTGCCTAACGCCGATCTACGTCGGCAGTCAGCCCCTCACAGGCAAAGTGACGTAGGGCTACGTCACTAGCTTGTGAGGGTCTAGGGAGCGAGCGCGTGCCCCCGCTCCCGCGTGGTCACGGACCCCCCCGCGCGTGTGTCCAGCGGACCCGATGTCCGCCGGTCACTCGGCGATCGGCGGGGGAGAGGGAGAATGTCAGGCAGCTTGTGTAAACAAGCTGCCTGTCATTCTCCTCGCTGTAAAGACACTGATAAAACGGATCTAGTATGTAGATCCGTTGATCAGTGTCCTTACAGCTCAAGCAACAGCCAATCACAGTAGAAAGCACGCCCCTAGGGATACACACAGCCCCTCCCTTCCAAATAAAGTTAACCCCTTCACAACCAGTGTATTTTTACAGTAACAGTGCATATGTATAGCACTGATTACTGTAGAAATGTCACTGGTAACCCCAAAAGTGTCACAAATGTCAGTCAAGGGTCCGATCTGTCCGCCCCAATGTCGCAGTACCGCAAAAAAAATCGCAGATCGCCGCCATTACGCGTTAAAAAAAAAAACAACAAAAATGACAGAAATCTTTCCCTTTGTTAGTAAACGCGATAACTTTTGCGCAAACCAATCAAAATACGCTTTTTGCGATTTTTTTTACCAAACATAGGTAGCATAAAACAAATTGGCCGAAAATTTTAAAAAATTTTGATTTTTACTTTTTTTTGGGGGGGAATTTCATATAAAAAAATGTGAAAAATATTGCTATTTTTGCAAAATTGACGCTATTTTTTTGTTTATAGCGCGTGATCAAAAAATCGCACAGGTGATCAAATACCACCAAAAGAAAGCTCTGTTTGTGGGAAAAAAAGGACGTCAAATTCGTTTAGGTACAGCATCGCACGACCGCGCAATTGTCCGTTAAAGTCACACAGTGCCGAATCGCAAAATACCCCCTGGTCAGGAAGGGGGTAAAATCTTCCGGGGCTTAAGTGGTTAAGGACCGGAAGCTTTTACCCCTAATGACCAGGCAATTTTTTGCGACACGGCACTGCGTTACTTTAACTGAAAATTGCGTGGTGGTGCGACACTGTACCCACAAGAAAATTGATGTCCTCTTTTTCCCCACAAATAGAGCTTTCTTTTGGTGGTATTTGATCAGCTCTGCGGTTTTTATTTTTTGCACTATTAACAAAAAAAGAGTGACAATTCTGAAAAAAAAAAAAACACAATGTTTTTTTACTTTCTGCTATAAAACATTCCCAATAAACAAAAATGTATAAATCTAATTTTTTCATCATTTTAAGCCAATATGTATTCTGCTACATATTTTTGGGGAAAAAGATCCCAATAAGTGTGTATTGATTGGTTTGCGCAAAAGTTATCGTGTCTACAAACTAGGGTAAAGATTTGTCATTTTTATTTATTTATTTTTATACTTGTAATGGCGGCGATCAGCGATTTTTCACAGGACTGCGACATTGCGGCGGACAGATCAGACACCTGAAACTTTCTGGGGGACCAGTGACATTACTACAGTAATCAGTGCTAAAAAATATGCACTGTTACTGTACTAATGACACTGGCAGGGAAGGAGTTAACAGCAAAGGGCAATTAAAGGGTTAAATGTGTGCAATGGGGATGCTTTCTAACTGTGTGGGGGATGGGCTCATTAGATGAATACAGAGACCGCGTTTTCGCGTGTTTTTTTACCTCGATTTTCAGGCGTTTTTTTCAGGCGTTTTTGGAGGCAGGCATTGACATCTATCAAAAACGCTGGTAATCAGCCCAAAAAGAAGCTCATGTACTTTTTTCAGCTACAGGCGTTTTGCAAAATGCTCAGATGTGAACAGGGGCCATTTAAATGAATGGGGTTTTACTTGTTGGGCGTTTTAAAACTTTTTTTTTTTAGCGTTTTTGGAGCTGAAAAACACTCAAAAACGCCCAGGTGTGAATGGAGCCTTAAGTGATCACATTTCCTCTGTTCTCAGCTGCATAAGAGCTGAGGGGTGGGGGAGCAACAGAGCACACTGAGCTTCTTAATGAATGGCTGTGCAGCAGTGGGGTGTCCGGACAAGTCTGATGATTGGAGGAGAGCAGCCTGGGTTCCCAGCATAGCTAAAGAGCTGACCATGGAGTGCTCTCCTGCTTCGTGTGCTCCGTTATTAATAGGAGTACAAGGGGACTAGCAGGAAAACCAGGGTTTTCACAAAGGGGAATATAGAGAGAGAACAGGATACTTTCTCATACAAGTACATGGTACAGAAGGCACATATCAGGAATATGAAGTGTTGGGGTAACAAACACTTTAAGTTTGGGATCAACCTAGCCACTGCCGAGAGGAGGTGCTGGGTGATCTGAGCTCTAAGAACAACTTGAGCACAGTTACAGTACATAATGGGAAAACAAAGCAGCAGCACACTAATGAAATCATCATATAGCTCACTCTGCTTTCTTGTCATCATGTTTATTTTTTAACCTGTGCTTGCAACACAACCCGACTAGCTGGTTCCCTGGTTGTCACTAGGGTCGCCAGATTTAGTGTCCCAATTGCCCATCTATTCCTGTTCTGGCTAATTTTCTTCCACTTTCACTCTTTATCGTAAGAGCCGGTTCACACTGCCGCGACCTCTAAGTTGACTCATAAGGGGCGACTTGTTAGCGCGACTTTCAGCGTGACTTTGCGAGAATTCAGCGCGACTTGTATGATAGACGACTTTGTATTTGGCCAATCAGAATATGATGGTTCTGGGTCATGCTCAATCACACAAAAAAAGTTCTTAAAAATTGTTTTTGATAAAAAAAAGTTTTTGATAGAGAGCCAATTATTGAAAAAATTATTGAAAAAAAAAAGAGATTTCTTTGGATTTAGTGTCTGGGGGGTCTAAAAAGTGTGAAGTTTTAGCTCTGTAGCATGTCCAGAACCAGAAAAAAAATATACTTTTTCTTAGAATTTTTAGTAGCACAGGCATAGGGCTCCGCTCCACCTGGGCGTTTTTGTTGCAGACATTTATTGGGCATTTTTTGGGCGTCTTTGGAGGCAGGCATGTCGCTTCAAAGTAGTACAGGACCCTTTTCAGAAGTCGGAGCGACTTCAGTAGTGCCAATTAAGACGGCACTCATTGATTAACATTGCTTTTGTTATGTCAAGCGACTTGAGGGCACACAAGTCGCCTCACAAGTCGCGGCAGTGTGAAAACAGGTAAACAGGTCAAATAGGTAGGAGAGAGTGAATCTCCCTAATAGGGCACAGACAGCAATGAAGAAAAACATACTGGTGTTCTAATCCCTTCCACGATGGACACCCAGCACATAGCACAATGGTAGCAAAGGTGTCCAGTGCCCCACCAATATTACATCAGTAACAAACAACTGGCCACTACCCCCACCTATAACTGGCCTCCAGAGCAAGAGCTAGGACTGCAGATGATAATGGGGTGCCTTGGTGCGACTCTGCAGCTTATGCATGTACTTGCAAATGTGTGCAAACGAAACCTCTGTAATTAACGCAAACTGTTAGATAGGATAATTAAGTTGGTTGCAGACTGGCTGGTGAGTTGAACTGAAAATTTTCTTTGCTTTTGTTTTACTTGCGTTGCCCTCCCATGTGCTACTTGCCATTTATAGGTGGGGACAGTGGCCAATTGTTTGTTACTGTAATATTGGTGAGGGGACACACTGGACATCTTTGCTGCCAATGTGCTATATGCTGGTTGTCCAGTGTGCCACTGTACCTTTAAGGAGGCATGGGCTTACCTCCAGGTTCACCTGCCCTCTTTCTATCTAGTAGAATGTATGTGCTTCTATTATGGAGGCTCTCATAAATTTACAAGAGTTAGGACTGCAGATAATAATGGGGTGCCTTGGAGCCGCTCTGCAGCTTCTGCATGTATTTGCAAATGGGTGCTAACTAAACCCCTGTTTTTAACGCAAACTAGAAGACAGGATAACTTGCTTGGTTGCAGACTGGCTGGTGAGTTGAGCTGGGAATTTTCTTTGGTTTTGTTTTAGAAAGAGGTGAGCTGCTGAAATTAAAATAAAAGTAATTATGCTGTAAACTTGGAGGGTGAACTACTTCTTAGTGCCTTCGTCTATAGATGTAGGTGAAGGCTTTTTTTAAAGCTCATTTATTGGTTGTTTTGAATATGCAAGTATCTGAGTGCCCACAGACTGGCTCACATTTCTACTTTAAAGTGAAGTGTTTCTTTCAAACAACCATATAAAAGCCATTTTTAGAAATGGTTCTTGAAAACCAGGTTGAAACACATGCATACTCTAATTTGCCCACGGTGAGTGCCTAGTGTACCCAGCCACCGATCTAGATTTGGACTTATGGCCCTCACTCAACCTTGCTGTGTTATATTACTGTTTGTGTGTCAATAATTGGTGATACCCATCTTGAACTCCTTTCCTCCTGTAAGCACACCTAGGTACCCCTCTCTCCTGCCCATCGGATTACATTGTACTCATAAATAGCCTTAATTAAGCTTTCAGTTTTTGGGTTAATTCAGTGTTAAGGCACAGTTAGCATATTACATTAGTTGATTTCAAATTTTTTTTAACCACTTGCCGACCGCCGCACGACTATCTACGTCGGCGGTCAGCCCCTCACAGGCAAACTAACGTAGGGCTACGTTGCTTGCTTGTGAGGGTCTAGGGAGCGAGCGCGCGCCCCCCGGGGCGCGCTCCCGCTCCCGCGTGGTCACGGACCCCCCCGCGCGTGTGACCAGCGGACCCGATGTCCGCCGGTCACTCGGCGATCGGCGGGGGAGAGGGAGAATGTCAGGCAGCTTGTGTAAACAAACTGCCTGTCATTCTCCTCGCTGCAAAGACACTGATAAAACGGATCTGGTATGTAGATCCGTTGATCAGTGTCCTTACAGCTAGAGCCACAGCCAATCACAGTAGAAACCACGCCCCTAGGGACACACACAGCCCCTCCCTTCCAAATAAAGTTAACCCCTTCACTACCAGTGTATTTTTACAGTAACAGTGCATATGTATAGCACTGATTACTGTAGAAATGTCACTGGTAACCCCAAAAGTGTCAAAAATGTCAGTCAAGGGTCCGATCTGTCCGCCGCAATGTCGCAGTACCGCAAAAAAAATCGCAGATCGCCGCCATTACGCGTTAAAAAAAAAAACAACAAAAATGACAAAAATCTTTCCCTTTGTTAGTAAACGCGATAACTTTTGCGCAAACCAATCAAAATACGCTTTTTGCGATTTTTTTTACCAAACATAGGTAGCATAAAATAAATTGGCCGAAAATTTTTAAAAATTTTGATTTTTACATTTTTTTTGGGGGAATTTCATATAAAAAAATGTGAAAAATATTGCTATTTTTGCAAAATTGACGCTCTTTTTTTGTTTATAGCGCGTGATCAAAAAATCGCACAGGTGATCAAATACCACCAAAAGAAAGCTCTGTTTGTGGGAAAAAAAGGACGTCAAATTCGTTTAGGTACAGCGTCGCACGACCGCGCAATTGTGCGTTAAATTCACGCAGTGCCGAATCGCAAAATACCCCCTGGTCGGAATGGGGGTAAAATCTTCCGGGGCTTAAGTGGTTAAAGAATTTGAAGTAACATAAAGCAAGTAACAGGGTTTTTTTTTTTTATATACATCTGATATCTTTCTTTTTTTTTTTTCTTTGCAAGTTCTGGATTATTGAAATTCAAAAAATCTGTGATCCTGTTGATTGAAAACATTGATAGCAATAGTTCAGCATATTCTACAATTGTAACAGGCAAAATTTTAGCTGAAGCCATTTGCAGCACGCTAAATGTTGTTGAAAAGGGTATAGTTATGGCTTAATTACACAGTGCTTACCGAGGAAATAGAAAACCCCTCTTTGAATCCTTCCTCTAAGTAAAACCCTTCTTTTTGCCTGCTGCAGTTCTGTACAAGTATAAATAAAATGTACTTTCTGCTCTCATCCAAGCCTCCTAGGCTCTGATCAACTGAATTGCTTCTCTAACAGCAGCCTAAATATAGCTAAGATCTACCAGCAGGCAATGTAATGGCTTCAGTGCTGGAGGAGTTAACAGCATGATATGCCTGATTAGCTAGTTAATGTGGAAGATATAAAAGGGGCCATGCTTATGCATAGCTTCTGTCATTGCGCCAGTTCAAATACATTTTAGCTGGAAACAACATGCAAGTCGCCTTGCTTGATTGGGCTTTTTGGATTCAGCAGATGCCTGCTTTATTCCATTACTCTTCGACGCTCAGATTCTATTTTATTTGTATAATGTATTTATTGTTCCAGAGATAATAACCTGGCAGGCTTTCAAATGAATAGTGCTGAGGTCTGAGCTGTTTTAGCTGAGACTCAAAGAAATAATGCAAAATTGCATTCTCATAATGCCGTCTGCTGAAAAGAACCACACGCCCCTTGCTTCAACGTTTTACATGCTATTTGCACCAAAGAAAAGATTTGCATGATTGACATGATCCTTGGAGACACTTGCTCACAGAATGTTAACGTTAAAACAGCAGTACAATCATGGGAAGAAATAACAGCCTAATGGATTCTTATTGAGATCTGTGCTCCAGCTACACTTCACAAATTTAGCTAAATATTGAAGTGTTATAAGATCCCTTTTCTGTAAATATGTTTGCATGTATATCTGTTGTGATTCATATACCAAGCGAACCTGTCACATTTATGGCCTTGCAGAGCAAAAAAAAAAGGGATATTGAAGTCCATTTTTTCCATATGCTGACATTAAAGCGGTAGTATCCCGCTTTTTTCACTTTAACCTACAGGTAAGCCTATAATAAGGCTTACCTGTAGGTACAAATAATATCTCCTAAACCGGCATGGTTTAGGAGATATTTACAGTGCATGCAGCTGCTCGCGCGAGCGGCGCATGCGCTCTGAAGGTCCGGGGGGACCTTCAATTAAGTTGCCGGGAGCTTTCCGGAAAAATCACTCCCGCGCGCATGCGCGGGAGTGACGTTATCGCGGCTCCGGCCAATCAGCGCGCCGAAGCCGTCTCTTCCGGCCAATCAGCGCCCCGGAGACGACGAGGGATCATGGCAGCGCCCACATCGATGTACGGGGGTCCGTGTCGGGGCTTCGTTTTAAGGTAAGTTACACATAATGGGCTAGTATGCGATGCATACTAGCTCATTATGCCTTTGTCTTGCAGGTTTTTTTTTTTTATTTTTTTTTTATAGGGTTTACAACCGCTTTAAATAATCAGAATTGCTCCTTATATTTAGTATATTTAAATAGATGAAAACCTTAAAGCGGTTGTAAACCCTATAAAAAAAAAAATTAAAAAAAAAACCTGCAAGACAAAGGCATAATGAGCTAGTATGCATCGCATACTAGCCCATTATGTGTAACTTACCTTAAAAAGAAGCCCCGACACGGACCCCCGGACATCGATGCGGGCGCTGCCATGATCCCTCGTCGTCTCTTCCGGGTTCGGCGGCTCCGGCGCGCTGATTGGCCGGAAGAGACGGCTCCGGCGCGCTGATTGGCCGGAGCCGCGATGACGTCACTCCCGCGCATGCGCGCGGGAGTGATTTTTCCGGCAAGCTCCCGGCAAGTTAATTGAAGGTCCCCCCGGACCTTCAGAGCGCATGCGCCGCTCGCGCGAGCGGCTGCATGCACTGTAAATATCTCCTAAACCGTGCCGGTTTAGGAGATATTATTTGTACCTACAGGTAAGCCTTATTATAGGCTTACCTGTAGGTAAAAGTGAAAAAAGCGGGATACTACCGCTTTAAGCGAATGACATTCGATTTCCTAAAGCATTCTGGATCATAAAATTTATATGCATTTACCCCAGCAATGGCTGCTTGGCATTTCTTAGGGTGTGTTTTGTAATGATGACAACAGTGGACCATGGCACCACTAGTGCTAGCTGCTGAACTAATAAAAAAAAAAAAAAAAAAGTAGAAATAATTTTTGAAGATTGGGTTATATATACTTTAAATCACCAACTCTACACCAGGAAGCTGCATGGAGTCAGGATTTCTAGCCATTATTGTGCTGAGACTCTTAACATGATTATTCAGTATGGCTTCACCCACCATTATATTTAGTATCCTGTTGTAATAATTTTGATATCAAACCGTTCACTGATATAATCTTTGGGCACTCTTTTCTGGGGAAATATTGCCTTTCAATTCCACTTCAGTATTTTTTCATTTGTACCACTGTTTTTACGTTTTTAAAAATGAAACAAATGAAACAAATTTTGGCGATGAGACATACTTTGTAATTATTATTATTATACAGGATTTATATAGCGCCAACAGTTTGCGCAGCGCTTTACTATGTGGGGGAAGACAATACAGTTCAGTACAATTCAATACAGGAGGAATCAGAGGGCCCTGCTCGTTAGAGCTTACAGTCTAGAAGATAATAATAATGTGTCCATTTCTCTGTAGAAAGATATACACTGTATATGTCAAGGATATCTCCCCATTCTCACTGATACAACCGTCACTCAGGGACAGGGCCGCTGACAGGGGGGACCACCGGTCCTCTTGTAGGGATCCCACACAGGGAGGGGGATTAGTGACAGACGACAGTTGTGTCTCTTCTTCCAGCAGATAAAAGCTGCTCTCTCCCCAGCTGCCAGCTTTCAGCTGCTAGAGAAATAGAGACACAATTGTCTGTCACTAATCCCCCCCCCGTGTGGGCCCCCCTCTCAGCGCTGGCTCTAATGTTAGCCTTGCTAGGTGAGTTTGTTATGTCTGTAACTTTGTTTCTCTCCCTGCAGTTCTTCCTATTGTCAAGGTCTTACCTTGCCCTCCTGTTGGCAGTCATCTTGGACATGTGCAGACTGTTGCCTCTTATAAATCCTGATTGTATCATCACTTGCCTGCTGCCTGGGTGTCACACAGTGATGATGCTGCACACTTGACTATATCTATCACCTGATGGGTTTCAGTCCTTGCCCTTTTGTTTGTGTTCCAAGGTGCATCTCTGCTAGCAGTCTTTTGTTCTCTGTGTTCCTCTGTGTCTGACCTGGCTGGGCTGACAACTCTCCTGGCTCTCGACCCCGCATCGGCAGACGATCTGGCATTAGCAGACTACCCACTTCTGGGTTCGATCCTGGCTTTGATGACTACCCCCTTCTGGACTTGAACCCGGCTTGTTCCTGCTCTCACTTCCTCACTCTTGCTGTGCTTTTATTTTAGTTTGCTCCAATAAACTGCTTTATTTTACCTGCATCCCCGTGTGGTCTGGTTTCCTGGCACCCTGACACCTATACTCCTTGCCCCAGCCTGTATATTTTTTCATCTCTCTCCCCCTTTGCTCTGTCTTTCTGACACAGTTACATCTGATCAGCTGCATTCCCATGGGGTGACGAATTTACTGTTACATCGGTTCCATAGCTGCCTATTCTCTTGTCCCAGTGAAGTTTATTGTGCTTTATGTAGCTTGGCTTCCCACTCCTCTCCCCCAGACTGCTTCCTGACCTATGCAACTTTGCTTCTTCTCCTCTACACTGTCAGTTCCCTCTGCAAATCCATGTATCAACTCCTTCTATTTAACCATTTAATAACTGATCTGGCAGTAGTAAACTCTATTTTTTATCTTGTATCTACAGGAAAGCCTATATTAGGGCTTACGTGTAGGTACAATACACGTAAGAATATCTCCTACACGTAGCAGCCGGTGATAGCACCGGCACATGTGCACTGCTCTCTCAATGGACTGCTTACCATTCATTGAGAGAGGTGTGCTGTGACCATGACACCCGTGCGCATGCGATTTACATCATTGCAATTTGGCCAAATTTGGTATATTGACAGATGAATTTCATGCAAGCCATGGACCTCTCACTGAGCTATCATAGAAATTTCCCAACATTATGAAAACCTCTGATTAAAGGTTACTCTGATAATGTTTATTTTTAATATGTAGTTGTCCTCTTTATGGGCTATTGTCACTTGAATGATGTCCCAACCAATATATTCACACTGCTTTACAGCAGACCTGATGCTGGAGTTAGTTTCTGTCAAGACAAAAAGTACATACAGTATATTTGCAGAGGGCTTACTCATTAGTCATATTATAAATAGTTCAACAGGGTAAGCACTGTCCGGTACACAAATCAAGCAGGTAAAAGGTTGGAAGAAAAAGTCACCTTAATTACCGGTAGATAGTCTATTGCCTTGAACAATATATCAATAGCCCATGCAGGAGGATGAAAGTGTGCCCATAGGAGGACGCAACTCACAGCTTTGGTGGAAGCCTCCACTGCCCCAGGTGGAATTAATGGCTGCCTCGACCCCTGGAGCTCCTGGGGGTGGGAGATGAGCCCAATGGATGCTGGTTTTGTTTCTGGACCTTAATAGAACTAGGCAGAGCTGGTCACCAGCAGCGAGAGGAAGTCACAAGAAGGATCCTGCTTACCTGCAGAGTCTGCACCCAGGTGGACGGCAATGGGACACTGGGCGGACTGAAGCCAATCTCGTAGCAACGGGGCCAGGCTATGATGAACGAGGAAACAAAAGGAACCAAACAAGATGCCGGAACTCGTTTAGGCGGACTACATGTTTCGGGGGACTTTTTTTTATATTCTCCCCCCCCCTCTTTGCCGGCTCCTATCACGTGACCTAAAGAAGGGGTTGGTCCCCAAAACATGTAGTTCGCCTAAGAGAGTTTCAGCATCTTGTTCTGTCGCTTTAGTTTCCCCATTCATCGTAGCCCAGCTCCGTTGCTACGAGATTGCCTTTAGTCCGCCTGGTGTCCCACTGCCGTCTGCCTGGGTGCAGCCTCTGCAGGGGAACTGGATCCTTTAGCTGGTAACTTCCTCCCGCTGGCAGTGACCAGTTCCATCAAGGTCCTGGAACGGAACCAGCATCTATCGGGCTCATCGCCCACCCCCAGTAGCTCCACGGACCGAGGCAGCCATTCATTCCACCTGACACTGCGGAGGCTTCCACCAAACCTGTGAGTTGCGGTGTCCTAATGGCATACTTTCATGTGCCTCCTGCAAAGGGGTATTGATATATTGTTTATGGCAATAGACTGTCTAATTAAAGTGACATTTTCTTCAAAACTTTTACCTGCTTGATTTGTGTACAGAAATAGCTCTTCCCGTGTTGAAATTTTTATGCGGTTTTCTCACTTGGTCGTATGAGATTGGGAGCAGCAGCCGGGAATTAACCCTCTACATCAGGAATATGCAAACTGTGGCCCTCCAGATGTTGCAAAAATACAAGTCCCGTGAGGCATAGCAAGACTCTGACAGCCACAAGCATGACACCCATAGGCAGAGGCATGATGGGACTTGGAGTTTTACAACAGATGGAGGGCCACAGTTTTGGATATCCCTGCTCTACATCTATAAGGTCCTTTGAACACATGCATGCGCCAGTTTTTTTTTTTTTTGCTTTTTCTAGTGTCATATTATAAATAACTGCCACTTTTTCATTTGTTTAAGAATAATGTATCTGATTACCCTTTGGTACTGTGTAAGGGGTCAAGCAGTTTGACAGATGGTATTTCCCCACTGATGGTGCAGTTTGCACCATAGAGCCCATGTATTAAAAAATAACAGGCACAATTGACGCCAGCACTCTCTCAGCTTATAGCCAGGGTCTGTCATCATTTCTGCAACAATTACAATATTATAGAACTGTTAGGAGTGCAGTGTTTTTGACTGTATATGTATTTTACATTAACAAAGCATTGTTTCTATTTTGACAAAAAAAAATCAATGTGTGCATATAATAAACCTACACTGATATTATAACTTTCTAAACTGTGAACATAGAGGTGTTTGCATACAGTCAGGTCCATAAATATTGGGACATTGACACAGTTCTAATCTTTTTGGCTCTATAATGGATTTGAAATGAAACAAACAAGATGTGCCTTAACTGCAGACTTTCAGCTTTAATTTGAGGATATTGACATCCAAATCAGGTGAAAGGTGTAGGAATTACAACAGTTTGTGTATGTGCCTCCCACTTTTTAAGGGAACAAAAGCAGTGTGACAATTGGCTGCTCAGCTGTTCCATGGCCAGGTGTGTGTTATTCCCTCATTATCCAATTAACAAGGAGCAGATAAAATGTCCAGAGTTCATTTCAAGTGTGCTATTTGCATTTGGAATCTGTTGCTGTCAACTCTCAATATGAGATCCAAATAGCTGTCACTATCAGTGAAGCAAGCCATCATTAGGCTGAAAAAACAAAACAAACCCATCAGAGAGATAGCAAAAACATTACGTTTGGCTAAATCAACTGTTTGGAACATCCGTAAAAATAAAGAACGCATCGGTGAGCTCAGCAACACCAAAAGACCCGGAAGAACACGGAAAACAACTGTGGTGGATGACCGAAGAATTCTTTCCCTGGTGAAGAAAACACCCTTCACAACAGTTGGCCAGATCAAGAACACTCTCCAGGAGGTAGGTGTATGTGTGTCAAAGTCAACAATCAAGAGAAGACTTCACCAGAGTGAATACAGAGGGTTCACCACAAGATGTAAACCATTGGTGAGCCTCAAAAACAGGAAGGCCAGATTAGAGTTTGCCAAACATCTAAAAAAGCCTTCACAGTTCTTTAACAACATCCTATGGACAGATGAGATCAAGATCAACTTGTACCAGAGTGATGGGAAGAGAAGAGTATGGAGAAGGAAAGGAACTGCTCATGATCCAAAGCATACCACCTCATTAGTGAAGCATGGTGGTGGTAGTGTCATGGCGTGGGCATGTATGGCTGCCAATGGAACTGGTT
Source organism: Pelophylax lessonae (assembly GCF_965119305.1). NCBI lineage: Eukaryota > Metazoa > Chordata > Amphibia > Anura > Ranidae > Pelophylax > Pelophylax lessonae. The sequence goes on along the minus strand of NC_138769.1, from coordinate 389,834,430 downwards.
CTCTTGTATTTATTGATGATGTGACTGCAAAAAAAGCAGCAGGGTGAATTCTGAATTTTTTTTGGCAATATTATCTGCTCATATTCAGCCAAATGCTTCAGAACTCTTTGGACGGCGCTTCACAGTGCAGATGGACAATGACCCGAAGCATACTGCGAAAGCAACCAAAGAGTTTTTTAAGGGAAAGCAGTGGAATGTTATGCAATGGCCAAGTCAATCACCTAACCTGAATCTGATTGACTGCATGCATTTCACTTGCTGAAGACAAAACTTAAGGGAAAATGCCCCAAGAACAAGCAGGAACTGAAGACAGTTGCAGTAGAGGCCTGGCAGAGCATCACCAGGGATGAAACCCAGCGTCTGGTGATGCCCTCGGCTGGCAGCACCCCCACTTCGGGTGGGAGGCAGTCTGCCCGAAGCGGAGCCCACCCGGTCTATGGTACGGGGAGTAAATGTGCCCCCCTTGCCCCTGCTGGCCTTGGGGGATGTGGGCCCTCTCCTGGGGATAATGGGATTTGTGCCTCCCAAGAGAGCCTCTGGCCTGTCTGGTACCCGGCCTGGTTGCCCTACCCTCCCCCCTTCCCTGTTCCTGCAGTGGCTGTGTGTATGGAGCACCTGGTGCCCTGGGGTGGGTGTGACATGGTGCCTTGGGCTTGCTGGTCCCTGTTGTGGTTCCTGAGGCCTTCATGTGTCGGTCCTTGACCACATGGCTCGCCGTGGGCGCCGCCATTTTAGGTGTGGGCAATGTGAATTTTCCCCATAGACTTGTATGGGGCTTCCTATTGATATGTATGGGCATCCATCTTTTTGTAGTCCCTGTGCTATGCTGAGTCAGGCCATATCACTTCCTGTGTTTTGTTTCCTGCTGCTAGCCGAGGTCTCTTCCTGTCAGGAAGACAGTTTGTCTGAAGTAGTACAATACTTGGGGTCCCCGCGGGCATATTCCTACACATTCTGCTGTCAGTTTAGTTTAAAGGGGGTTCACTGCAGACCGCTGTGATCAGCGCTCTTAAAGCTACAGTACTTTGTTTTTTTGCTACTTGCAATATGGAGTCCCAAACTGTGCAATCACCCTAAGACCCTCTCTGTGCGACTCCCGGACAGTCCGGATCACAGTCGCTGGCTGCGATTTCAGCAGCCCTGGAAAGCCTGGCGACTAAAGTTGATTTTAAAAAAAAGGTCGATAGCCGAGAAAGGCCACTGCCTTCTCCTTCTATGGAGGTGTCCTCTGAATCAGAGACTGATGTGGTCGCCCCGGACGCTCCCCTAGCTGAGGAGTCGCAGTCCTCAGTCAGATGGTGAAGAGGACTGCGTCCGCTGCTTCCATTTCTGGATGAATCAGGCAGATGGTTGTTCAGGCTTATTCGATCAAGGGTCCGGTTCCTCCTTTTCCTGTGAAGGCGCATTTTACTAGAGCGCTGAGTGCTTTCGCCATCAGGCCTCTGTTGTACAAGTTTGTAAGGCAGCGACTTGGTCATCTGTGCACACCTTTACAAAATTTTACAAAGTGGATTTGTTGGCATCTTCGGATGCTTCTTTTGGCCGCAAGGTTTTGCAGGCTGGTGTTTCATAAGAGAATGTTTTTTTGTTATTCTCTTAGAGGTCTTTTACCTGGGTGAACTCCTGTTGCTTGGTTGAGCTCCATGTTGCCTGGTTGGCTAGGTTTAGCCTCTTGGAGTTGACGTTACTGTCTGGTTACGTTTTCCCATCCCTCATGCCTATACTGCTTTGGGACGTCCCACTCAGCTCATGAAGATGAGGCTGCGTCTGTCGATGGACGATAGAGAAAATATTTTTGAAAGTTCATACTGTAAAATCTTTTTCTCTGATGTCCATCGACAGATGCAGCACCCGCCCCTCTGTATGGGAATGGTTCTCTTGTCTTCGCTGCTTGCAGCTAAACTGATATGCTGGGCTGTGGCAGTGGGGGTTATCCCTGGAGGGACAGCCCTGTGGGCGTGTACATGTTAAATGTTTTGTACATACGTACTGCCTAGACTACTCCTGCAGGTGGCAGCATAACCCACTCAGCTCATGAAGATGAGGCTGCGTCTGTCGATGGACATCAGAGAAAAAGATTTTACGGTTAGATCTTACGAAAATCTTATTTCTCTCGCTCATTGACAGACATAGTCCTCCTTGATTAATATCAACTCGGGTTATACTGCCCTCTACAGGAGTAGGACTAGACAGGAAAGAAAACGTTCTGGCCACACCCTAGGGGCAGTCCCAGAGGGTATATCCTCTCACTTCCTGCTACAGCAAATCATTTTTTTTCTGTCTAGTTAGGAGTAAGGACCTAGATTCCTTGCTAGGATCTTCGGTCCTGGCAAGATTTTTTTTTAGAAATACTTTTTTAGACAGCTTTTTTTCTCCAGTGTTCCTGTGAGATCTTCAAGCAAGCACGCTGAAACTGGGCGACGGGCTGGATGTTGAGATCCAGTGGTCACCCCAGTTCAGCCTACGAGCGTGTGCAGGCCATAGCTCCGCGCTGGATCAACCGCGACATAGTCCCACTGGACGGGGACTGACCCTGCGAGTTAAACGTCTCGCCTGGACGCCAATGACCAACAGAGTCACGGCGTCCGTATTGGTCGAGGGGTTCTGTCAGGAGTTGGCGCCCGCCTGGTTCCGGTATGGTGAGTAGAATGTTCCCCCTCTCCCCCTGTCGGGTTGTTGATGGACGCGGGCCCCTCTCTGGGATGGTCGGACACTCGGTTTTCTGGGTCTCCCCTCTATCCTATAACAGGTCACAGATCCCCCAATTTGAGTGTGATTTTTGTGAATAGAAACCAGGAGGCTTGGTTTGGGAGCTGACTATCTAAAGTCACTATATGACTGTAAGGGTGACTGAAGTCATTGGCAGACTACTAAAAGGCATTACTATTGAGGTATAGAGGTATCCTACCTGTCTAGTGTGTACACAGGCCGATGCCTATGCCTGAGTTACTGCAGCCACAGATTGCCATCCCTCCAGAAAGCCGGTCACTTCCACAGGCCACACAGCCTCCCACAGGCCGAGGACACCTCCCGCAGGCCGAGGCACTTCCGCAGGCCACACAGGCCGAATGCACACATCCCGCAGGCCGCTTGCAAGCCGCCGCTATCCTACACAGGCCGCAGCCATTTTCCTGCAGATCGCACGAGGCCGCCATATTGGCGTAGCCTCGTGTCTCCAGCATGAGGGCGGCCATGTTTGAGGTGACCAAACACCTCGTGGAGTAATTGGGAGGCGCCGGAAGGCGTGTAAAGGGGTGGAGCCGCCTCCTTGGCCCAGGGAAAGCAAGCCAAAGACTTCCTGTCTGTAACAGACAGTGCTGGAAGCAGGTTGATAAGAAACTTCTGTGCATCAGGTGAGCCTTGGGGTCTCTCTCTCTCTTTCTGAGGGGTCCAAGCAGGTAGACTGAGGGGCGCTACTGCGCTGGGGGACTAAGTTTAAAAAAAAAAAAATTTTTTTGTGTTTGCTGGCAAGTGTCTTGTTACATTAACCCTGCCACTCATGTATCCCCACCTGATCCCCTCGGGGTGGCCGCAGGACCCTCCAGTACCCCACTTGTGATGATGCATTATCAGCAGTTTTGGAGTCTTTGGTATCCCGGGTGGAGGTAGCCTGTCAGGGACGGGGGTCAAGAAAAGCGACCCCCGCCTACCCCTATGTCATCTGATACTTCAGATACGGATTCGGATTCTGAGCTTGTCATTGCCTTGAAACCTTGAATCTTGAGGTTACACCGGCAGAGGTAGCTGAGACTCGTATTCCTTTTTTGGTACTAGCAAACCTACCAAAATGGTGAAGGGTTCCTTGCCCAAATGGGGTCTTCCGTAAACGAGCCCCTGCTATTTCCAAACGCATTGCTAGGCGCTATCATTGTGAGGAATCCCTCATTACAAAGATGGACGGTACCACCAATAGTGGACTCGCCAATTTCCAGACTAAATAAAGCCACTGTTATCTCGTTGGATTAACAGAATGGGCCCCACCCATCTCTAGGGTGGGGTGACGTCTTCACCGGTTTTCGGATCCAGGGCTTTCCAGAATCCCGGATAAAGGGGTTCGCAAGGTCATATGGTCGGGATACAAGATCGAGTTTCGATCACTTCCACCGGTGCGATTCTTCCCTTCCAATATTCGACATCCCCGGGTCGCTTAAAAAGCTTTGCGGGAAACAGCTTGATGCAACAAGCAGTGGTAGTTCCCATTCCTTGGAAGAGTTCTAGTCGAACCATAGGCATGCGCACAGGGTGTGCCGGGTGTGCCCGGGCACACCCTAATCGCCTAGGGCACGTTAGCATTATCGCTCTGTTTGCCAGTGAGGAGATGGGAAAGATCTCCCTCGGACCTGCTCTGCCATAAGAGAAGTGCCACACACTTCTATTTCACTTTGCCAGCAGGGAGAGTAATGTATCGGGGCCATGTACATGTAGGCAAACACATGCATGTGTATTTAAACTTTGGGGTGCACACCCTAATGCAATAGGCTGCGCACACCTATGAGTCGAACCTGTTCACAATGCCCAGGAAAAAGGGCTAGGTGCGTCCAATTCTGGTATTGGAAGAGATGGAGTCCATCCATACAGTGGTGGCCTCCCTACATCAGGGGGATTTCCTGGCGTCCATAGACATTTAGGATGCCTATCTTCATATCCCCATCTTCGCAGGACATCAGCGTTTTCTTTGCTTTTCCCAAAGATCATCCCTGGTTCCCACCAGGAGACTGAACTATCTGGGCCTAATTTTGGATACATCCTTGGCAAGAGTGTTTCTCCAGGCGGAGAAACTCCAGAAGATTCAGTCAATGATTCGGATGTTGCTGTCCGTCAACTGGCTGGGATTGATGGTCGCCTCCTTAGAGGCAGTACCGTTTGCCCAGTCTCATACCCAAATTCTCCAAAGAGGAGATTCTTCTCATATGAAAACGGAATCCCGATTCCCTGGACAATCGGATCCGATTGAGCGAGCAGACCAGGGAGGCTCTGGTCTGGTGGCTTCGGTCTCCGATGCTCAGCCAGGGGAAGTCATTTCTTCTGATAAATTCCAGGTTACCGATAAAGGTGTTGGAACTGAGAGCGATCAGACTTGGTCTGATTTACTGGACCGAGCAGCTCCAGGGCAGTCCGGTTCGGATCCAATCGGACTATGCCACGGTCATGACTTATGTCAATCACCAAGGGGCACCAAGAGTGCCCTGGCGGCCATAGAAGTGGCCAACATTCTTTATTGGGGGAACAGTTGTTCCAGTTCTCTCCGCGATATTTATCACGGGGGTGGACAGGCAGATTATTTCAGCCGTCAGATTCTGGATCAAGAGGAATAGTCTCTTCATCCAGAGGTATTTCACCAGCTGTCCCTTCATTGGGGCACCCCGGATATGGATCTGTTGGCAGGTTGGCTCAACAGGGCTCGCGCCCGCGATCCTCTAGCGGACGCAGCAGACGCGCTGAGCACCCCGTAGGGATTTCTCCGCAGGATAGAGGTGGAGGGAACTACAGTTATCCTGGTAATTCCGGGCTGGCCTCGTCAAGCCGGGTACGCCGACTTGGGCAGGCTAGTCGCAGACGCTCCTTGGAGACTTCTTCTCAGGGAGGATCTGCGGTCTTGAGGACCGATCTTCCATCGTGCTTTACAGTCGCTGGTTTTAACGGCCTGGCCATTGAGACCCAGGTTCTGAAGGACAAGGGGTTGTCAGCTTCAGTTATTCCTACTCTAATTAAAGCAAGGAAAGCGACTTCTAGCAAATTCTATTATCGCACATGGAACACTTATATTGCGTGGTGTGAATCGTTGGGATTTCCCCCATGTACCTATTTGGTGACCCGAATTTTGGCTTTTCTGCAAAAGGGGGTTGAGCAGAAACTATCCTTGAGCACTATCAAGGGTCAGGTTTT